>NC_056744.1:904053687-904138687 GCF_019279795.1 Protopterus annectens | reverse complement strand
ACATCCATTTGTGTTTCTGACTTCATATTCCTGAATAAGGGAATGTTGCAACCAATCCCGTAACACCCGCAACTTTCACAGTGTATAACAACAATATTGCAAATATGGCCCTGTGTTACAGCCTCTGTCCTCCACCTATATACCAGGCTTTGTCCATATGTCATGCAGTAAGAGGTTGTTAAGTAGTGGCCTATCATTATGTCATACTGGCATTCCTGCCATCATTCCAGTGATGTTGTGGACCCCCACAGATATTGTGGGGAAGGGTCCATATATATGTGGGCTGCAGCTGGACAAAACATGTGTGCCCTTGTACAGTCCAGAGGTCAGTGTATGTAACACTGTTATATGTCCTTGTAAGTCATTCTATGAGGGAGGGGTATGCACCATTTATAACCTAGGCTGTTACAACATGTGAGTGATATCAGTAGTAAGACACCTTAAGGGATATGGCTGTACATTTTCATACATTTCACCTTGGGAACATTGGTGGGCTAGTGCTTACTGTCTTACAGACAGTTCTGTTTGTCAGTGTGATAGCAATGTTTTAAGTTAAGCATTGCTATGTAACAGATGCATCTTCATTGTGACAACTTAATTCTTTTCCCCCTAGGGGTAGAGTTGTTGTGTCTTTCAGCTTTTCCCAGTAAGGGGTCGCCACAGCGGAACTCCAGTCCTCTAATGATTGGCAGTAGATTTTTACGTGCCGAGTTTCCAGCCCTGACGCACAACCTTCAACGAAGGTATGCCCATTCATGCATGTCTCCACACAGAAGACGCTCTAGCTGAGAATCGAACAGAACAACGCCTTATTGTGAGGCAACAATGCTATCGCAGCACCACCACTGCTACAGAGTGTAATTGGAGGCTGCTGAACTACATCTGTAATTAATTAGTGTTGATTGATTCTTATCTTCCAGGCCAGTGTTTCTTTACTGTTGTACTACTTGAAGGCCTTGGCAACATATGTTATGCTTTCAGATTACTGTGTAAAATGTTTTGCTTGAGAGTTGCATTACTCAGTTAGTATGTATTTCAAACACCTAACTGCTATATGAAATGGCAAATACAACTGAAATAGTACACAAATAAACATTTCTTATGTATGCAAACCTGTGTGTGGTGTCATATCCTTTACTTGTCTGTGGGTATATGTTTCATGCAATAATTGTCTTTTGTATGAGAGAATCAAACACTTTCCATTTTTAAAAGGTGGCAACTGTAGGAATACTGGCTGTTCAATATGCTGTGCACCCTCTACATATGTATCTTCCCATACCTAGCTATACATAGTAATATATGTATATGTGTGTGTATGTATATATACATATGCATCTATATATATATATATATATATATATATATATATATATATATATATATACATGCATATATGTGTGTGTGTGTGTGTGTGTGTGTGTGTGTGTGTGTGTATGTATCATTGGAATGTTTACTGCTTCCACATTGTACATTCCCTATGGTAGAAACAAATATGAGACTATATGCTGTCTCAGCTAAATAAACCAGTACGAGTGAAACTGGACCCGGTCAAGTAGAAGAAAACTTTAATGTGAACACACATAAAAACTAAGACATCGGTTAAGCGCTTTCATCTGTGCAATACAGACTTCATCAGAACACCAGTTCAGTGTATCCATTAACAAATTTAAATACTTTTTGGCGCCAAAAACTACTTTGAGAAAATTCTCATTTAAAGAGCCATAATATAATAAATGCAAAGCATACATAAATACTAATAAAATCAATCTAACAATTCATCTATTTAAAACCTATATAAATAGGTGTATCTAACATGATTAAAAATATTTAAAATATTTAAAAATTGTGTTATGGACTCAGCTAATAATCTTACAAGAGTTGTAATACAGGTTTAATAGTAATAAACTCATTTATACCCGGGAATTTTGTGGCATTTGTTAACATTTGCCAAAAGCTTTCCCTTTTGCTTAACTGTGTCTTATAATTGCCCCCCCGGGGCGAAATATGTATTTGATCTATTATAGCAAATTTGAACCTATGAGTCTCACCATACCTATCTATACGCCTAAATAACACATGTTTTGTATCCTTAACATTAATCTTGTATAGATGTTCATAAATACGCTTCCCTATGGTAGACAGACTGTTCTGCATGATATCTTATTGATACCATCATGACATCGTACAGGTGAGATGAATTACTGTTAACTTCTTGTGGCTATGTTGTGTAGGGTCTTGGGTATGAGACTTGCAAGTGTTGGTATTGTGTTGCAAGGCATATCTGTTTGGCTGTGGAGGAGGGAATGATATCAATAATTACAAGAGGTACTTAAATTGTGCCCCCTCACCCCCATTAACGGTCCCTTTGGTCATATATATATATATATCTGTTGTGTTTGTTTATATATATATATATATATATATATATATATATATATATATTTATATATATATACCGAGGTGGTACAGCAGTAGCTTTGTTGCCTCACAGCAAGAGGTTCTCCTGTTTGATTCACGGCTGGTGTGCCTTTTGTGTGAAGTCTGCATGTACTCCCCACGGTCAAATATATATATATAGACATATATATATGTAGACAGTTTACCTTTAAGAACTCACATCACAGTGGTTCGAGTGCTCATATGAGCAACTCGAAACCAAGAAAGTGTAAACATCGGCAGTCCATAATGTTCGAAAAACAGTAAATATAAAAGCAGATTCGCTGTTTTTCGAACATTAATGCGAACAAAAATAAAAAAAAAAAAAACACCCCCCCTACTTTATTATTCTAACTCTGAGATCACACTACAGTGGGGAAAGGAACCATTTCCCGATCCCCAGTATAGTGCAATCCGCCCCAGAATGTTGAATGTGCAATGAGCAAATCTCACTGTGAATTTGCTCATTGCACATTCAAACCTTTTTCCGTTCGGCGTTTGCAAATCTTGCAGACAACCTTTCGCACAAGTGCTATTCGCCTGTGTGCAATATGCACATCTAAAGGTAAACCTATGTAGACATATATATGTGTGTGTATATATATATATATATATATATATATATATATATATATATATATATATATGTATACATATATTTTTATATATATATATATATATATATATATATATATATATATATATATATATACATATATAGACACACACACACACACACACACACACACACACACACACACACACACACACACACACACACATCTACATATTTAAATACATTTCCTGTACTGTTGAATGACTGTGCTGGTTGATATGTTTGAGAAAACATCAGACTTATTATTATCTGATATGGCTTAGTAGTAAATCACTTTGTCTATAATGTGCAGTGTCTTGAGTTTGAAACTTGCAAGTGTTGACTATTTTGTTGCTGGCAGAACAAGGGCTGTTGGATACAGAGTGATTAAGGCACATTTTAGGCACTTTTAAGCAGTTGTAAGTGGGTTTGTGCAACAGTAAGCAATGCTAACTTCTGGTTAAATATTCTTACAGTCAGTTACCTGCAAAATTGCTTATCCTGTGTAGGCATTGTTTACTTCCGTGCAAACAGGATTAAATCTGATTACTTCTTCTTAAAAGTACTTACTCCCACTTACCCCCACACTAATTCAGAAAGAAGAGAAACATGGGTCATTGGAAAGTGGTAGATTTGGACACTTTATACATTTTTTACACTATTTGCTGTATGGTATTGCTTTATCATTCATTACATATTATAACTTTGTTTAGTATCCCTGATTCACGTGTACCTATACTGTATGTAGCACTTGTGTTTATCTGTGGATTTTACCACATTATTACAATGAAACCTTACATCTGCACTTAATGCAGTACTCCAGTTCACAAATATATGTTATTTAGTAGGTTATACAGCAAAAAAAATGTTCATGAATTGCTTTCACATGGAAAATGGAATTTATTACAGTGAGGATCAAACTAGGAATGACTGCTTGCAAAGTAAACACTCTAACCACTACACTACTGCAGTACTGCTTTTATTGAATGTATCTTTCTATTTATCTTCTTGTGCCATTTAAGCTAGAGTATGCGTGGCTAATTAATGGGCAAACCCGCACAGCTATGGTTAAATTTAATCAGTTTGATAAAAAAAATATTTCTAGTGTTATTTTCTCTAAGAAGGGACAGGTTTCACTTATTGCTATGGATTTCTGTGTGCATCTGAACATTTGACAGAAATTCTGGCTTATCTTGCCATCAGGGTAAGGTCATACCTGAAAATATCTACCTTCTCTTCACCTTTCTGTGGAAGGGACCCCAGGAACATGGTAGGTGATGGTAGAAGTGATAGTGGAGGGGGTATGAAAATGAATTAAAAGAAGGCCAAAATGTGGTATTTCAGCACTCTGCATCCATTTTCACTTTAGTTAGAACACCATTCTGCTGCACATGGCTCCATGGTACAGGGGGTTAAGGCTCCGGCTATTACTCAGGTTACCAGAATTCAGCGAGTCACTTGCACATCCTTCTGCTGCACATGGCTCCATGGTACAGGGGGTTAAGGCTCCGGCTATTTCTCAGGTTACCAGAATTCAGCGAGTCACTTGCACATCCTTCTGCTGCACCTGGCTCCATGGTGCATGGGGTGAAGGCTCCAGCTGATACCCAGGTTACCAGAATTCAGTTAGTCACTTGCACATCCATCTGCTGCACCTGGCTCCATGGTGCAGGGGGTTGAGACTCCGGATATTACCCAGGTTACCAGAATTCAGTTGGTCGCTTGTACTTTGGAGGAGTCAGCTGAGGGAAGATAGGAGTGAGCAGGGGATGATGAGTTACTCATTTTGGGGGAAGGAGGCAGCCTAACTTACAGTAATGTAGACAACTATCAGAGGAAAGGCACTTGCATACAGAAATAAACTTGGTCCTTACCAAGTCATGTATGTGGTAGAATTCATGAGGCATGCAGTTAGGGTATGGCACTGCATATTGTTTAATCTTTGAATGTATAAATAACCACCTGTGGCAAGGGTAAAAGCCACATTTAGCAAAAAGATCTGGTGACTGCTTTGAAGAGATGGTCTCCCAAAACAAGAGATTGCTCCACTAAGAAAGGATGGGTTGATTTCCTTGTGAGGGGGGCTGATGGTTAGCAGTCAGCAGGTATAAAACAGATTAAAAGGAAAACAATCCTTCTGCTAGCTGTATATTTGCCTCCTTCATTTTTCTCTCTGTCTGTTCTTTCTTCTAGCTTTTCCTGTTCCTCCTTTTGCTACAGTTACCTTCTCAGTGTGCATAGTACAGATGATGTACAGGCTGATGCTGGCCACTGTTACTTTCTAGGACTTGAAGGGATATTCCTGTTTCACAAGTGTACTTAGAAGCACATACTTTGTTTTCTAGTGGCAGACAGGTATGAGTTTATCATGTTTAGATGTTACAGAAGGAAGAAGCAACTCTCCTAATTGTTGGGTAGGTATGAATCCTGTGTCAGTCAACTGCACAACTTCAGTTGTGTTGCCAACATATGTCTGTAATAATTTTTTTTCAGTTACATCATACATCTACAAGTCCACTTTTGGGAGAGGAGGGGACAAGGCTACACTCAATTCAGTCTGCACAGGGTGACCACTTTGGTGCTGGGTTATCAGTGGACACAGAGCTACCTGTCAGCAAGACGATGAGGTATCCTGAAGGGGGCACTGGTGTCCTCCATGGTCATTACTGAGAAGAAAGGTGACATTTCTACCTCATTTGAGACTGGCATAGTGGGTCCACTCTGGTTTCCTGATGACAGTAGCAAAGACTTATGGTGGCTGAAGTGCAGCAGCAACTAGATACCTACCTCAGCAACATGGAACACCTTCTGCATGGCTACTTGAGCTGTGCAGCCAGCAGGCCCTGCCCATCAGACCACTGGCGGAACAATTGAATCATAACATCAACTACCCAGGTGAGTGATGGCTGGGTTTGTTGATGTCTAGGTCAGCTTAGCATCCAAATAGGCCAGTAGCCTGCTGTGTCTCCATCCTGTTCTTTTCCCTTCCTTATGTATTTTTTTCTATATACCTTTTCAGTCCCATTCCTGCTGAGCATCAGACTACTTCCATGGTCCCCTGTTTGTTCTCCACTGTAATGAAACCTCTGGTGCCCATCCGTTTCCTTACTGAGTGAGAGTGACTGGAGCCCATTCACTCCCCAATTGTAAAAACAGTAGTCTTTGGCTTTGTTGTCAATGTGGCAGCCATGAGAGGATATTTGTTATAAGTCACTAACCCTGGTCTCCTGGTTGTGATGTAGGCAAAATCATCACTGTGGGAGAGGCAAGCTAATTGAACTCATGTCACTTCGGCTGCAGTAATCTGATCTCTCTGTCTGCATCACAGAGACATGTTTTCCTGTGTTATATGTCATTTCCCACTCCTTACTCATTGTCCAAACCACTTTATCACTATTTGTCTTCCTTCTGTATGTCTGCCTCAATCCACTGTCTCTGCAACTGTTTTTGTGACTACTGCCTCTGTTAATCTGAAACTGTTACATGTTTGTCTTTCTACCTCATTACCTGTTGTTCTCCCTCTGCCCAATCCACATCCTTCCCTCACTACCTTCTCCACCTCTCCTTATTTTCCATATATATGAAAAAAGGTCTATTTCCCTCAAAAATACATTTCCTTCCTGCTCTAAATATTTTATACATAATGATTACCCTAATGTGTTTGTGGATCTCCCCTTTCCTATATTCCTATCTACCCTACTTCCTCCCCATTTACATGATGAACAGGGTTGGCACTTTGCTGTGCGCAGTCACAGTGGTCAGTATTATGGCCTTTCATGTTTCGTGTGAGCAGCAGATGCAGTTAAACAACATTACATAGCAAATGTGCATGCACACTGACTCAGTCAACCTAGCATGCCTTCCTCGTGATATCACATTGGTCACATGTCCAACTGTAGTGCTGCATTAGCTGTTGAATGGCTGAACACTGCTTCTCCTGGTAGCACTATGCTTCTCTTTATTTATGCAGTCCTTTGATTGGCTTGATGGTGCTAGTCAGTGCCTAATAGAAGTTTGATTGGTTATGCAGCTTGTTGTGTAGTGACCTCACAAAAGTTTCTGCAGCTCTTGACTACGAAGCTCAGCATTTCTGTCTTGTCATCCATTAATGACACCACAGGAAGTTTATAAAAATATGCTTATTAATGTAGGGACTTAACAGCTTGTTGCTACTTCTGGAAAACAGAACAGGTTGAAACAGGTTCATAGGTTCATAGGTTCATACTAGGCTATCTGCCCTGGGGCAATTATAAGCCTAGCCCGATTCTGTATGGCTTACGCCACCCTTGATTTGAGTATACTGTGCCCTTTTTAAGGTTTAGTTTACTGTGCCTCTGTCTAATAGTGACACGGGAGTAATCCCTGGGACAAACCTATGATCCCCCATCCACTTATCGAGATTCTTCTTGAAGAGATTCAGTGAGGTGCTCTGCCTCACATGAACTGGAATTCTATTCCAGAGCGAAGGGAGCCTCTGGGTTATGAACCTGTCCCTCCAGCAAGTTCTATTTATTTCTGTGCTGAGGTTCAAGTCCCTCGCGCGTGTGGCTCTAAGGGATTTAGATTTACTGAGGTGGAGCATGTCCATTAATTCTGGATTTGACATAGCTTTGTATGTCAGGCATAGATCGCCTCGAAGTAGGCGGTATGCAACTGAGTAGAGCTGGAGTTTTTTTAACCGAGCAGCATATGGCATCTGTTTGAGACCCATGATCCTCTTGGTGAGATACTTTTGGGGTCTTTCTAATTGCTGCAGGTGTCGGGTAAGGTACATCCCAAAAGGGGCATTGTATTCAATGATGGGCCTGATGAGGGATGAATAAAGGGGCACAATTACCTCTCTTGATCTAGATGTGAAACCCTTCGTGATGAGGTGGGCTATGTAGAAGGTCTTTCTAACCACTTTGGCAATGTGGTTTTCAAAGGAGAGATTGCTATCAACTTGGGTCCCCAGGTCCCTAATAACTTTCTCTGTACTTAATGGGTTTCCGCCTATGTGGTAATTTGTGGGCACATTGTTTTTGCCAAAGGGTATGACTAGTACCGCTGATTGTCAGTTGTCAGTTTGTCAGTTATCAGGTTGTCAGTTTACAAGCTATCATTAACTGATCAGTTATGTCTATAAATGATCTTGTTTGCTTAATGACAGATTGTAAACTATCAAACTGCTTTGTTGTTTTAAGGATTGAATTCCCATATCAGTGTCCCTTACAATTTGGTATTCAGGGCAGGTGCCCCATTCGGTTTACCTTTATAAAGGCGATTCACAGTGGTGCGAATGCTCATATGAGCGACTCGTAACCACGAAAGTGAAAACGCCAACAGTCCATAATGTTCGAAAAACAGTAAATCTAAAAGCAGATTCACTGTTTTTCGAACATTAATATCGAATGCAAAAAAAAAAGAAGTGTAAAGCAGGGGGGCAATCCCCCTGCAACCCCCATGTGGGGGGCTGCGCCCCCACCCCCAACTTAACTATTCTAACTCCGAGATCGCATTACAGTGGGGAAAGGGACCATTTTCCGATCCCCACTATAGTGCAATCCGCCTCACAATGTTGAATGTGCAATGAGCAAATGTCACTGTGCATTCGCTCATTGCACATTCAAACCTTTTTTCTTTCAGCGTTTGCAAAATTTGCAAACAGCCTTTTGAACAATTGCTGTTTGCCTGACTGTGTTTCACCTTTATAAAGGTAAAATGCCCCATTCTCCCCATCCTTCCTATGGCTCTGGCATTTGAACATTTTTTTTGGAGTGTGTCCAATCACACTACATAAAAAAATAAAGGGATCAAAAACAGGGTGAAAACTGGGCCAGTTTGTCACCTAAATTTAATCTGGAATGAGGCATTTGTGGGGTGTCCACTGCTCCATCTTTTGTTAGATCTATACTTTGAGGCCTTAGGACAGCAACTAAGAATACTCCTAATTCAAGATGTACATATAGCGGTACTAAGTAGGTAATTTCTTGTCTTACAGGCAATCAATTGCAAACTTAAGTAACACTGAACAAGATATAGAGAGATTATTCAACTATATGAAAACATACGTCTCCTTATCCAGATACCAAACCAACCATTCAAAAATAAGGACCTTAACCATCAACTATGGACATTCTTTGATGGTAAAAGACCAGGTCTCTTATCTTCTGGATCACTATTCATGTATGTGGGTATTAATCTTGGAATCACCATGATACAGAGAGTTGTTAACACAATGGGTCAGCTGAAAGAAAGTATAAGGAACTTTTTTCTTAATAGCATAATTTGCTGCTGGACTTTCTCCAGAGGATTCAGACCCAATACTTGTCTTTCTATGTTTTTTCATGCAGTACATTCTATACTGGTCACCAACCCTATTTTTTCCACTAATCTGGGAGCAGCAACCAGCTTTATATAGGGTAGTAAAGAAATGAGAGAGATATGGGCAAAGTTTACTTTCACAGAAATCTGGGTGGACTGAGTGTCCAGGGTTTCAGATTTTATTGTAAAGCATTTACAGTAAAATTGTTTTAAAATACCAAGCGAAAGATATGAACGTCACAAACACAGGTTTTGACAGAATTCAAAAGAGAAAAATATTTATGCTAAAATAATGTAAATTTATGGTTCTAAATTTAACCTCTGTTGTAAAATGCTATTAAAAAAGTTTGCTTGGGATTTTGACAAAATGAGGGTGGAAGAGTGGTTGTAAGAAGTCAGTTCTACTGCTTTTTTATACAGGAAATAATCTGGATTTGTGCTTAGAAAGATTTCATTTTGAGATCATTTTTTGACAAATACTTTTTTATCTTTGAAAATATTTAGGGGTAAGTTTGGACTGCCTCAGTCACATTGCATAAAATACAGATTAAAAGGCAGATTGACACAGCTGAAGAGAGTAATTTAGCCAGCTGATGACAGACAGTAATAGATTTTATTGTTGTCGGAAGAGCATGGATATGATCCTTTGAAAGATTATCTGGTAAGTGACCTCTTGCAACTCATTTAGATGGTTATTAATATGAGACCTTGGGTTAGAGCTATTTAGATAAGGGTGGTTCTCCCTTTGGGCACTTCCAAAATGCTCTTCTACAAGAACTCAGAAATGGTGCATTTTTTGTGAGAATTTCTTATTCTTATATTCCTCTTATATTCCTGCAAATATGTTGTCTTATAGTGTTATTATATCAACTAGACTAAGCAGGTTATTTCCTAGTATGTCCTTCTTGTTGATGGCATTCCAAAAATAAACTATCTAGCTGCAGGTGCATATTTTGGGTTGTGGGGAACTGAGCTTTAAAAAATCTGTGACATAATCTAGGCATATCTGGGTGCCCTCATCTCAGCCGTATTAATCCAGGAAGAAATGCTATACAAATGAAATGGTCTGCCTTGACTTTGTTAATGGTAGCAGCTAAAAAATTTAGAAAAAGGAGATGGAAGCCCAAGATACAATAAAGACAATGAAGGAAATTTACTCCACTGAGATACTATTTGGCAATAAGTAATGGAGTGGCGGGCTTAGGAACAAACTCATTCTATGGGTGTCAGAAATGATGTCCAAATCCTCCCCTGAAGCTTAATCTTAGTTGGACAAACTAAATGAGCAGTGGTTTGACTGTGAGCTTTGGTCATGTCTTAACATCTGTAGCATAATGTCCACCTGAGGTTTAGCCTTAGTTTGACCTGTAATATGATCAGAAATCTAACTCTGAGGTTTGCCAAGTCTTTCCCCATTGCTGTATCAGGGCAAGTAGATTGAATACTAACTACAAGGTATTTAAAGAGTCAGAGGTCTTTATATATATGTTGTAATTTTTTCTCTATTTGACTATTTAAACATTTTGCTATTAAGATAACTGTTATCTACAGTTTATAACCTGCGATTTTAATATTGCTGACTTTGCAGCAACACAATATCTGTAGATAAAGGTTTCACTTTGTCTATTCAAATCACAACTCACCAATGATTAGGGTTTCTGTCTATAAATATTATACTATAATTGTTACACTTTTTTATTTATATAATCTGTTAAAGAGTTGTGGGACAAAAAAAAACATAAATCAGAAGCTGGGGAAGACAGAACAAAAATAAAAAAATAAAACAACATTGTGAGTGATTTTACCAGTATATGGAAATTTAGCAGCAGTAAAAATGATGTTGTTGGCTAAAATAATGAACCTGATTCACCACCTTCCTTTTATGTACTTTCCCAGTGAGCATACCTCTCACTCTTGACAAACCCTAAACTCATCAGTTTAAAATCAGTTTAACATTTAGTTTAAAACCTAAATTCAGTGACAGGTTTTAAAGATTATTCTTATAATCTTGGAAAGTTGCTAGAATAACAGATTTTGTATTACCATACATTTTAAACAACATGAGGTTTGGATCTCAAATGTTTGTCATTATTTAGTAACATCAGTCCTCAATGGTTTTCCAGAAAAATTACAACTATTATGAAGAGCAGACCAAAATATGAGCAAAAATCTGGCCATTCTGTAAAAATCTGGACAGTTGAGAGGTATACAGGTGAGCAGACAAGTGAGCTCACATAAACATCACTGTGGTGACCAAATACAAATAACTAGGAGGACTGAAGTACTGGAGCTCAAGAAATACAGGGAGGCAGCAGAAATCTGTAGTGTTTTTCAAGGTGGAGGCTAACAACCCCCTTTGTGCAATACAGAACTTGATGCAATTGGCTGCTCGGAAGTGATAGGACAAGAAGGGCAAAGTTGGGTGGAAATGTGAAGAAACTGGGACCATATCTATCCAACTCTTTATTGTTGTTGTACGCAGTTTGAAGCAATGACATGGTTAAAATTAGGGTTCTGGTGTTTTGAAGAAATGGCACAGTGGAAGACAGCAAAGAAAGACTTGTTGCAGAAGGATTAGATGGTCCATAGTTTGTATATGACAAGTAGATTACATCTGTGGAAATGGGAAAAAGGCAAGCTGATTGACATGAAAGGATTTAAGGTAAGCTTTGGTTTCCCAGAGGGAAACAGGTAGCAGTATTTTCAGATAAGACATTCTCCACATCTGGCAGTTAAAACAAAATGTGGGGTAGTAAATGAACTCATGGACAGTCAAAGTGCTTGTAGCAATGTGGGATACCCCTTGACTGTCAGAAGTGTATAATGACATTGCCATGCCTTGTCAATGTTTTCTGCACCCTTGGTGGACTGTTGAGGCCACACAGTGACTATACTGGGGGAATGAGAGAAACAGTAAACTAAGGTTGCCAAGATAAAGATGCCCAGGATAACAAAAGTGATTCTTCATGCTAAAGATGATTTATTACATTTAAAGTCAGGTATGACTGACAAATTTCCCTGCAGAGAATGAAACAGTATAAACCGTGCCTAATCTCCCATATAACAGTCATGTTTGTTTGACACAGGTGATTATGAGATGGTTTGAGTCTGCAGTTAGGTGACTACATGGTGTAGCAAGCATAGAGATCTGTTGAAGCAGAAGTTGAGCAAGATCACTCTACCTGACCCTAAGGTTACCACCTTTCTCTGTAGCAAAAACCAGAGAGAAACCTTGCACCACCCATAAAGCCACATCTCACCACCAATTTCCCCACCCACTTCTCAGCTCATATTATGATATCAATGAGTATGGCCGTACAAGGTGGAACACCTTCTTTGTCTTTTTCCCTGTTTTTAAGTGGTCTTGTCTTTGCAAAAGTTAATCTGAGGCTGTATTTTCACAAATTCCAGCATTCTGTTTGTTAAGATAAGCAAAATTCTGGAGTTTGTACACTGCTTTCTGGAAAACTGGACTATCATTATGATTTCCAGATAATCTGTAAAAATATAGGATAGGTGGCAAATGCTTCTTGCTGTTATGGAATGTTTATGTTTTTCATTTAATAAAGGTTAAACATTGGAACATGTTGCCCAGTAATATAAAAAAATCTAACCTACAAAAAAGTATTCAAGGCCAGAATTCCTGAACCAGAATAAGTCTTTAAAATGTACAAAAATCAATTAACTACTTCATATTCTACCTTTTTTCAGAAACCAGTACTGTCTTACAAAAATTAATACACTGATCAAGTGATATTATGACCTTATACTTGACTGTCGACCTGACATGGTTAGACATTTCTTTTTTTAGTTTATTGTTATATTTGCCAGACTCAGTATTTTAATCTCTTCATCTCAACTGGGGGTGGGTGGGTGGGGCTTACATGCTTGCAGGACACCTACTTCTCATTTTTGATTTTGCTATGTTTGCCCTGTCATCAAGAACAGTTCTCCTGTCAGATATCACTCAGTATAAATATGACCTACCTGAATGGCCGATGTGTCCCTTTTCAGAAGCAGCCCAGGAGGACTGTCTGGTGACATAACTCAGTCAGAGTCACACAAAGGCTGAGGCAGTCAAACCCTGCACAACAAGAAGCAACTCTTTAACAGCTCATAGCTTTAGTCATCGGCACTAAGTGCTAGGCAAACTGTTGTAACCCAAACACAATCCATTTCACATGTGTGGCTACCAAAAACAAACTATATTAAAATGCACTCAGAGTGAAAATATTAACATTAAACTCATGGACTTCATGCTGTGCAGTTTATTCACAGCTAAATAATAAACACATTGTCAACATAACAAAAAAAAAAAAAAAAAACTAAGGCTCATACCCAAAGAACATGACTCATATGATACTGTTCCTGTTTATTACAATCAGTTGCTTTCCATTATACCATAACTACTTTGGCTCACAGGTAGTTACTAGGCTTGCAATCCACAGGATGTCTGAAAAGTCCAGCATACATTTCCAGTTGCCCCGAAGCACTGTCTAGTTAAGTGACTTGCTCAAGGTCACACAGTAGGCAAATGAGGCCTCTATCACAAGAACTACAGCTCATAGCCTTAATCCTCTGAGCAAGCTACCATATGAAAGTTAAAAAGGAAGGGAAGTAATATATAACCACATACCTTTGGCACAGGAAATGGCAGCATTAACTCGCTACATTAATTCATAAGTTATGTGTAAAATAGTAGGGTGTAGTAATCATGTATTTATTCAGAGACACACAAAAGGGACCATCAGTTCAAGACTGCTCAAGTCACACAGGAGGCAAGTGGAGGTGAAAGGGTTCAAACTCTGTTCTTTTGACCACAGAAAGCAGTGCATTAATATCACACATCCTTAAGTGCCAGACAATTCCAAATCACTTAAAGTATTAATAGAACAATAAGTCTTATATGGGTGTGTATGTTCTAAACAATAAAATCTGTGAAACTGTAATTAATGATTGGCATTACTGACTGACTGTAATTCTCTGTGATTTACCAGAAAAAAAAAAAGAATTTAACAAGGGACAGGCAAGGGCATTGGAACCCTAGGGCGAGGGGGGAAGCACTCTGCTCTCACTTTTACAGCTGCAAGACCATGTTATCTCTTGGGGAAAAAATCTAAAAATTAATGGCTAACCTGATCCAGCACTAAGTGACATTGGAAATTATCTAGGACAGCCATGAGGCTTCAACAATTAAAAAAAAACAAAAACAAAACTCCATGGTGGCAGGATCTTCTTTAAAGAGGACCCATACCTTGTTTTTTTAAGAACGGTCCCATACGTCTTTGTGTGTGTTTCTGTCCACCCGAGCAATTTTAAAATATGGTACAGGTACAGCTTTTAAGGAGAGTTTTCTGCTCACACATACTACCAGTCACATGTTGTTGCCCAAGTGTTTTTATTGCTTCTAGGTAAGAAGAGTTTTCTGCTGCTTGATCACATTTGTTGTTGCCTGAGTGTTTTTGCTGATTCATGTTTAATTCAGAGAGTTTTCTTATTGCTGCCCAAATTTTTCTTATTGCTGCCAGAGTTAATTTGTTTTGCTGTTCTTGTGGGGGTTGTTTCTTCCAGAGTTGTGCTATGATCATTACGGGAGTTGTTGCTGCCAGAGTCATGCTATGATTGTTATGGAGGTTGCCAGAGCCATGTTATGATCATTATGGGGGTTGTTGCCTCCAGAGTCATGCTATGATCATTATGGGGGTTGTTGCTGCCAGAGTCATGCTATGATCGTTATGGGTTTGTTGCTGCCAGAGTCATGCTATGATCATTATGGGAGTTGCCAGAGTCGTGCTATGATTGTTATGGGGGTTGTTGCTGCCAGAGTTGTGCTATGATCGTTATGGGGGTTGTTGCTGCCAGAATCATGCTATGATTGTTATGGAGGTTGCCAGAGTCATGTTATGATCATTATGGGGGTTGTTGCTGCCAGATTCATGGTATGCTCATTATGGGGGTTGCTAGAGTCATACTATGATCATTATTGGGGTTGTTGCCAGACTCGTGCTATGATCATTATGGGGGTTGTTGCTGTCAGAGTCATGCTATGATCATTATGGGGGTTGTTGCTGCTATGTGTGTGTGTGAAATGCCCCTGTTAGGTATACCTGGTGGTTAGTGTTACTCAGGCTCAAACCCCCTACCTTAAATACAAGAAACAAGAGCCTGAATTCTCTACCACCACTTGTGATTCAAGGAGTTGTGTCCATACCTTTCAACTGTCCAGATTTTCACAGAATATTTGGCTCATATTTTTGGTCTGTTCTTCTTAAAATTTTTGTTTTTTCTGGCAAATCAGTGAGAACTGAATTCACTAAATAGTGATAGTCCTTTAAGTTTCAGCCTTCCTATCTATCTGGAAACACATGGTAACACAAAACACTTTATTCTAGCAACTTTCTAAGATTATACAAGCAATGTTTAAAAATGTGTCCCTGGTTTTGGGCCTTTGTCCACCTCCCCAATAAATTTTGGCTTTTTCCAGATTTCTTGTGCTGCAAAATTAAGAGATTTACTTGAGTGTCAAGTGGATGTTACAAGGAGCTGAAAGCTTCAGGGGAAGAGAAGTTTAGTGCTGCTTATGCCAAGTCTGCTTGTGTTGTTAGTAGCACAGCAGGTAGTATATTTGCTCTTAATACAGAAGGCAGTGGGTTTTACTCCCACAGTATGCAAACGGATTACTGTACTGTATTGTACTATAAAGGGAGTAGATGCCACAGTCCTGTGAATGTCCTTATTTGGAGGAGTTACCTAGTAACTATGAACCTGTTATCAATTTGCCATCCATTCCTTATTACAATATTACTAGCTTATCATTTTTTTAATGTAACATAAGCAATTCTTCAAAGGCAATGGGCACTTTATTTGTAGATGAAACAATGAAATATAGTTGTTTGCTAGCAGCAACCTCTTCATTAGTTACAGATCCCTTTAATGTGGAATTATTTAGATGACTTTTACTTCTACAGAGATTGTGCATACTTACTGATATTGGTGGATTGTAGTGACAGAAGTCTGAGTAGACCTTTATAGTGGAAATGTTCTGAACTGGGCAGTTTTCATTATTGGTTCACAAATTTTGTTTCATTGCTTACTGGAAAATGTTCAAAACAATAAATTTAAAACATGATTTAACAAGTGTGCTGTATTATACAAGGAATATAATTTAATACAATCAGGAAGGTGAATCAAAGAACACATACATATATGCATGGCTCTAAAAATGTATAAGGAGCCTATGGTTTGAAAACAACCCAGAGGTAAGCTTAGTCCTCCACTGGCCAGATCCAAAATGAATGTGGGTTTTCATGCATTTCAAGGAATGTGAGTTGCAAGAGTAGAGAAGTTTACTGCTCATGCTAAGATTGTTTTCACTGCAAGACTGTATTGTTTGTTTAGCAAACGGCTATCATTGTTTGTACTATTTTATTTCAATATCTATAATCATTATAGAAGTAAATAAGAAAACAGTATGTAAGCTGACAGGTTTGAACAGTGTTTATGGTAATTGAGGAGAAATAGCCAAGTAATGGAACACTGGAATGGCTGGGGAGGGGACTGCTGCTGGAGCGGTAGGGGGTTGCTGCAGGAGGAGCTGCCTTGGGGGGCCTAATCTATTACCCTGCCTAGGGCCCCAATTAACCATGATCCAGCTCTGGTGTTTTGCACTGTTATTTACAATAAAATGATCAGAAGTTGCTATGAAACAACAAAGTATCAGTTGTAAAAAATAAGCACTTTCGTTCTGTGTTTGACAATAAAGAAAAGAAAGTGCTTATTATTTTTTACAATTGACACTTTGTTGTTTCATTCCAACTTCAGATAGTTTATGGTTTTCACTGTTATTTAATAATTAATAATAATTAATAACAGTCATATTGTTGAACATGTCAGTGCAGTTTTGTGGATTGTGGACCTCAACTGAAGTGGCAGCAGCCCACCCAGGCACATTCTGGGCAGTCATTTATGAAGTAACAACAGTAAAAATGAGGGTGATGATGGTGATGATAAATAAGATTTAATGCAGTCAAGAAACTGGAATACCTTTGCTGTTATTGTGTTTTCAGAAGTTAATACAGTTTCTTCCTTGCCTTAACTAATTTTTTTCATTAATGCAAGTTGGCCCCATTTTTGTTAGATTTTTAAAGTCGTGCCAGAAACATTAATTTATTTAAAATAACAATAAAAAATACTGTGTGATTTTTATTCTGCTTATAAAAAAAGTTATCAAAGCTTCTTGCCCAGTGGCGGCTAGTGACTTCAAATTTAAGGGGGGCTGCAGAAGACAGCTGAATGGGTGGGGCCAATTGGAATGGGGTGTGGCCAACTATAAAGGGGTGGAGCTATGCTCAAAACCACAACAACTGGAACTTTAATTAAATATGCTGCCCTGGGTTCAAACCGTCATTACGAGAGTCCAATCAAGACAAAATGAAGTGTAGAAGAAAAAAATATTTCAATGCATTAGCTACATGACAGCTTACTTAATATCTAGATGGAAACACAAAGGTTGTGAGGCATGAAAAAATAAATTACTTTTTAAATACATTACTGGAATGCCAGTCAAAATCCAGTATTAAAAAAACAAGCAGCACTCAACTCAAACCACTTCTCCTTGTAGTGCAATTCCAATTATAATTTATATTCAGCTTTATAAAATTACCAAGTAACATGCTGAAAGTAGCAATCTCTGTGATACCCCCACTTGTAAAAATGTTTCTTATCCAAAAAGACCTGCTGCCTGACAACAACTATCTACTTGTTTCATGGGGAAGACATGATCAAAGTAAAACATGAACAGCAAACAAGAAACAAGCTCAAGATAAATTGCTTAAAGGATTACTGCAAGGTTATGGACCACACATGATAGATTGGCATTCTGTTTAGTTTACATGTAAAGCCTGCAAAGATGACTGCAAGGCTCCAACAAATGTAATGAGCTTCTTAAAATACTGTAATCTTGTCCTTTATTACAAATACTGTCATATGCATTTCAATACCTAAGGCTTATACGTTATCTAGTTATGTAAGTAGGGTCTATATTAGAACATCGAGGTTTAAAACCTTCGAGTGTTCTAATATCAAACCCTACGGAGTGAAAGCTTAAAATATCGAAGCAACAGAAACCCAAAATCTTTCCTAGGGAGAGATTTTGGTTGTCCGTTTCTGTTGCTTCGGTATTTTCAGCGCTGTGGTGGAAAGTTACGGGTCGGGTTCAGGTAAGTGTGCAATTGTGTGGATGTGAGGGTTAGGGTGGGTTAGGTGAGTTAGTGTTAAGGTGCGGGTTAGGGCGGGTTAGGTGAGTTAGGGTTAGGGAGCAGGTGAGGTGAGTGTGCGATAGTGACAGACCTCAGGGTTAGGGTTTGGGTTAAGGTAAGTAGATAGTGGTGTGTGTATAGCTTAGTGTAGGGTTAGTTGTAAGATTTTGTGTGTGTGTGTGTGTGTGTGTGTGTGTGTGTGTGTGTGTGTGTGTGTGTGTGTATTGCTGTTTGTTTGGTGTGCTTGTGTTGCGTGTATGTGTTTTGGAACAGCAATTTTTTTCCCTGGGAAAAAAATCGCTGTTCTGACAGTTCGGGATTGTAAGCTTTCGCTTGCATAGGGTCGATTAATCACCGTTCACTTCTTTAAGCGGTCGGTGATCTACTATAGACCCTGTAAATATTCTCTGCATGGTAACAACAAAAAAGGCTTTCAATGTTGGTAATTCTTTAACAGTATGCTTATTAAAGCTTACTTGCATCTTACAATCTCCGACAAGCTTACCAGATGGTCATTAAAGCATTGCTACTTAAACACAGAGCAACAGGGAAGAAGCATAAATCAACAGTATAAAAATATGACAGAAAATTAGAACATTCTGCAAAATCAAGGACAGATGAAAAGCCACTGCTGTACTTGTGTCTACCTTGGATGGGGGAATACTCCACACACTTACACTGCATAACTGCTCCTTGCCTTGCTTGGACACATCCAGAGTCACTACATGAGGGAGTGGGGTGCAACAAGTATGTCACAATTTGAAATGTCTCTGGCTGATGGTGATGACTCTGACACATACCTCTCAACCTCAGAGCAAGAAATCTGGACAAAGCCATACATAGAAGTGGGACACAGGCCCAAAAATAAGGACAATTTTTAAATATTGCTCTTATAAACTTAGAAAGATAATAGAATAGTAGTAGGTCTTGCATTAGTATGAATTTTCTGAAGGGTATAAAATCTGAAACTCAAATGTCTGCCATTAGTTTTCTAACTTCAGTCATTAATGATTTGCCACAAATTTGCCAGAAAACCACAATTTTATGAAAAACGGACCAAAAATGTGATTCAAAAATATAAAATTGCCACACAATACAGCTGGTAACCTGTCAAAGAAAGGAGACCTTTTTAATATTAGTACTATTAACTTGAGCAACTGACAAAATTAGAGAATCTACATGCATTTCTGAAATAAAAGTAATCTATAACTCTGATCATTACATTTATTTATAATTGTAAACCCTCCACATTTTCTTCCAAAATTGCTATTTTGCGGAGGGATTATTAGGGGGAAAGCAACATTTTGAGCCAAAATTGGGGACAGTTGAGAGGTTTGGATATTCCTAATTCTATAAAGTGATTTGCATGTACCTCTCAACCTCTTAATGCAGGAAATCTGGACAAGGCCAAATATATTGGGGGGAAAAATACATACAAACAGTACTAAAAATTGCTCTTGTATAAACTTAAGACAGTTGATAGAATAACAGGTCTTGCTTTAGCATGCATTTTTCTGAAGGTCATGACGTCTGAAACTTAATGTCTGTCATTATTTAGTGACTTCATTCATAAATGATTTGCAAGAAAACCACAAATTTTATGAGGAACAAACCAAAAATAAGAAGCAAAAGTCTATTCATTCTGCAAAAATCTGGACAGTTGAGAGGTATAGTTCAGCCAGGCCAGTCTGAGTTTGCTGCCCTTCCCCCCTCTCAAAATCATGGTTGAATGGAGCCACCCCCCTTCAGCCATTCCAATGTCCCATTCCTTGGTTATTTTGCCCCATTTACCATAATCTCTAATGTGCATACTGCTTTCCTTCTGCAATGATTTCGATTTCATTTGAAAGTTTTATTTTACATTTTACAGCACAAACACTTAATAGATATCTGCTAAACAAAGCAATGCAGTCTCACAATGAAAATAGACTTAGCATTAAAACTTCTCTGCCCTTGAAACTCTCATTCATTGAAGCAGCACTGAAACCAACATTCAAAGAAAATATATTTTGCCAGTGGCAGATAAAGATTAACTATGGGTTGTTTTCAAATCATAGCCCCCTTGCACACGAAACATACACATGCTCTTTGATACACCTTCCTGATTATATTAAATTATATTCCTTGTACAGTACAGTTGTTAGAGATCATTTTAAATTTATTGTTTTGAACATTTTTCCAGTAAACAATGAAGCAAAATGCATGCACCAATTGCCTAATTCAGAACATTTCCATCATAAAAGTCTACTCAAAATTCTACAGTCCACCAGTAACAGTTCACCAGTATCAGTAAATATGCACAATCACTGAAGTAGTAAAAGTCATCTAAATAATTCCCACATTAAATACATCTGTAACTAATGAAGAGGTTGCTGCTAGCAAATAACTTGATATTTCATTGTTTCATCTACAAGTAAAATGTCTGTTGCCCTTGAGGAATAAATTGTCTATGTTGCATTAAAAAATAAGCTAGTAATATTGCAATAGGGAATGGATGACAACAGGTTCATTGTTACTAGATATCTTCACCAAAAAGGACTGCAGCATCCACCCCCTTTACAACACAGTACAGTATCAGCAATGCATGTACCTAATGTGGGAGTAGAACCCACAGACTTCTGCATCAAAAGTACACTACCTGTTGTGCTATTACCAATACAAGCAGACTCAGCATAAGCAGCACTAAACTTTAGTTCCCCTGCAGCTCTCAGCTCCTTGTAAAATCTACTCGACACTCAGCTGTATCTCTGAACTTTGCAGCACAAGAAATCTGGAAAAAGCCAACATTTATCCGGGGGGGGGGGGATCTCATTTTAAACATTGCTTGTATAATGCTGAAAAGTTGCTAGAATGGGATGCTGTGTTACCACCATACATTTTACTGCCAAGTCTTAAACCCAGGAATCTGTGGAAGACAGTCAGAGAAACATACCACTATGCCAAAGCAGCTGTTTTGTGAACACAGCTCTCAACCTCTCAGCATAAGACACCTGGACAAAGCCAGTAATGGGGGAATACAGCCCCCAAACATATTCAGTGAATTCAGTTCTCGCCATAGCGCTCAACCTTAGCACAAAAAACCTGGACGAAGCCAATAATGGGGGAATACAGTCAAGAAATAGGGACAAATTTCAAATATCCAATGTTATAAACTTAGAAAACTGCTAGAATAAAGAGTTTTGTGTTACCATGTACTTTCTGAGGAATATGAAGTCTGAAATTCAAATGCCTGTTATTTTTATTTAACATGTTAACCAGGAAAACCTGAAATGGAACAAAAGCCAACTTTTAGCAGAGCAGGGAGAAACACTCCAGACATGTAGACTCCACACAGAAAGCACCCTAGCCAAGAATCAAACCAGAGAACCTGTAGCTGTCAGGCAACAATGCTACCAGTGCACCACTGCACTACTGACTTTGCAAGGAAAAACAAACATTCAGAAATGAGGAACAGAACAAATATGAAGCAAAAAAATCTGTTTTTATTTACAAATGGTGGTGGGTAGGGAAGTCAGGCCCTTGCCACCTGCACTTAAGGTACAGGGTTCAAGCCTGACCTCTCTAGCCACCAGCAGATAGTGACTGGGGCATTACACACACACACACACACACACACACACACACACACACACACACACACACACACACACGCAGCATAATAAAACCAAATACAAATGGCAGCATAATAATATGAATGACATACACCAGCAGCATAATAAAACCAAATACGAATGGCACACACATCAGCAGCATAATAAAACCAAATACAAATGGCAGCATAATAAAACCAAATACAAATGGCAGCATAATAAAATCCTGCATAAGATATACCAATGGCTAAAGCATAATACGATCGAATGGCAGCTCACTTTCCCAGCTAACAGCTTCAGCTTCTATTATACTTTCCCTGCTAACACATACATTACATTTACTCTGCTAACCGGAATAACATTACACATTCCCTGCTAACCTGAATAAAATTACACTTTCCCTGCTAATCTGAATAAAATTACATATTACACTTTCCCTGCTAACCTGAATAAAATTACACTTACCGCTCTGTCCAACGTACAGCTTCCCTCATGGCTGCTTTCCACACACAGCTTACCTTTGGTTTCCGGTTTGGCTGGTGGCTGGTTTCTGTTTCCTGTGATAGGCTGAAGGCTCCAGCCTGCGGGTGATGCAGTCCAGTCTTCTCTGTGTGCGGGTGATGACAACCGCACAGACTTCTAGGTTGCAGGGCAGAGATGCCTTTTTCCCTTATCCAGACTGCCTGTTAGAAAGGCATCTCAGCCCTGCAACCCAGAACTCTGTGCTGTGAGCATGCGTGGAGGTTTTTTTTTTTTTTTTTTTTCCTGTTTTGATTTTATGTTTGCTGTTTTTTAATTTTATTTTTACAGGTAGGAGGGCTGCAATCCTGCAGTCCTATAGCACGAGCCACCCCTTTTCTTGCCTGACTTTAAGCCTTCAGTTAGGTTATTTATTATTATTGTTATTTTTTCAAGTTGCCCAATTTTTGTTTCACGTTTTGTTTGTTTAATTGAACAAATGGAAAAAAAAGACGCAACAGGTCAAGCTTGAAAGTGGCAAACAGCTTTTGCTCACAGTTCTTATTTAAATTTGAAAACCTCATAGCTCAAGGGATAAATCCAAAAATGTAATGGGTCTGGATAAATATGAAAGGTCCAGAATCAGGGAAATATTTTAAGTATAACATTGTTGCGGTAGCGTTGTCGCCTCACAGTAAGACGCTGTCCGGTTCGATTCTCAGCTAGAGCGTCTTCTGCATGGAGACATGTGTGAATGGGCGTACCTTCGTTGAAGGTTGTGCGTCAGGGCTGGCAACTCGGTATGTAAAAATCAACTGCCGATCATTAGCGGACCGGAGTTCCGCTGTGGCGACCCCTAACAGGGAAAAGCCGAAAGACACAACAACAACATTGTTCTTGATCATTATTATTGGCCTAGCACTCTTGTGTGGGGTCATTTACTGCACTGTTATAACTTGTTGATACTTGTTAACCTCTGCTATCTCTGAAAAAACAAAAAACAAAAAAATCTTGCTTTTTTCCCACTTTTCTGAGATTTAAAAAAGTTCAGTTACAGGCTTGCTGTTCTTGAACTGTTTGTAAGTTTCTGTGAGGCCATTTTTTGCTTGGGCTAAAGGAAAGTCTCTCTGTTGATCAGTGGCAGTGAAAAACATTGAGCAGCCTGCCTGCCCCTGTGGGAGTGGTTACTGACTTGAAACTGTTGTTTTATTGGCCATTTTGGGTCAATTCCAAAACTCCTTCATCTTCCTCTCTTAAAACCCTCTTTTGCACGGTTTTGCGCGTTTTTGAGCATAGCGCAACAACTGGCAGCGCCGCCTAATTGGGTTTAAACTATTCCTGGCTCCACAAAGTCTGCTCTTCACTTTTTCCCTTAGAACTGCTCTATCTCTCAATTTAAACACCATATTCTCATTCTAAGGCCCTTCACTGGTCCAGTTAAGTAATCCTACAAGTTAGCACTATTAAACCATAAGCACTACTTACTCTTATACTCTCTACGATTACTCTGTCCTCTATTGGTCCGTCTTAAATTCAGTTTCCCTGTTACTCTACCATGTCCAAAGGTCAGTCAATGGTTTCCTCTCCAGTCCAGCTGGTGAATCTGGGAATTTTGAGGCAATGTTACAACTGTCTCATGTACACGGACAACCCTCTCCTCCTCCAAACAGGTTTAAATATATGTGAGAGATGCAACTATTTTGCCAAACTGGAGGCTGAGCTCTCTCATCTCAAAACTGGTGTAACCAGTCAGGAGCAGAAGGTAACCTCACACAACACAATTCCAGTATCACATAGTCCCACCACATCAGCGAACCAAACACATAAATACACAAAAACATACTCGGAGGCTCTAAATAAAAATCTACCTAAGCAACAGAGACCTCCAAAGCAGACATCCAAACAACGCTACCTCAAAACAAAACACACACAACACATAACCCACAAAGTCAGTGTGCCAAGCAGCCACAGCCCTTAAGGCTGAATAACACACCTGATACTCTTGTTATAGGTGACTCTATTGTCAGACACACTGATGTCCCGCTCACCAGGCTGAATAAAGAGAAGGTCACGGTGAGCTGCCTGTCGGGTGCTAGGATCCGACACATAATGCAAGCACTCAGGTCACTCCAAAGCAAATACAAATATGACTCAGTCATTGTACATGCTGGTGTGAATGACCTGAAGACCTCCCTGGACTACATGAAAAGAGACATAGAGGAGCTCTCTGATCATGTAGCCCAGGCTGGTATGACCCTGACCTTGAGCAGCATCTTACCCTCACCTAGAATGATGCCACAGTACAAAGACAAAATGATCGATTTTAACAATTGGCTAAAATTTTGGTGTCATTCAAAGGGGATCCAGTGTCTGTCAGCCTGGGATGACATGCTCGACAAGCCACGTTGCTTAGCTAGGGACGGCTTGCACCTGTCACCACTGGGCTTTCGGATATTGGCAAGGCTCTTGCCACCCCATAGTGCCTTTTAGGCAAGGCTCAAAAGTCAAACCCACCCCATAGACAGCACAAGGAACAAGAAACTAAGGGTAATGCTGCTAAATGCCAGAAGTCTTAACCTTAAGATGCACGCTTTAAGCTCTCCTCAGTATGGAGAACATCAATATCTGTGCAGTGACAGAAACCTGGTTCAAGGCTCCAGAGAGCACCCCAGCACTACCAGGCTTTACCTCGTATCATGCTTTTCGGCCCCAAACCCGGACCGAATCACAAAAGGAGGGAGTTTCCATATTTATCAAGGATATCCACACCTCCAGGTTAGTGGCATTGCACCTAAGTATCGGAGACCATCCATGTGCAACTAACAGTGGGCAAGACTGCTTTTCAGTTTATAGCATCCTACAGACCACCCTCTCAAAGTCAGGAATCCCATTCGGCTTTCCTGAAAACATTGGAGAACATGAAGATCTCTCCGAACACCATTATATTGGGCGACTTCAACTACCCAAACATTGACTGGGAGCACTACTCAAGCCCCAGCACCTTAGCCCAAAGATTCCTGGAAATTATAAACTCAAATGCTATGGAACAACTAGTCACCACTCCCACAAGAGGGACAACATACTAGACCTGATCATTACCAACATGGGGACTCTATGCTCCACACCAGAAGTATATCCCTCATTGGTAAGATCAGACCATAAATTAATTTCACTGGATGTCCACATCCCAATCCCACCCCCAGCCCAGAAAACCACAGTGAAAAACTTCTCAAAAGCGAACTTCTCACTTCTCAAAACCAAAGTGGAATCCTTCAAGGCCCCAGGGCCAGTGGAAACTACAGCCCAAACTGCAGAATCCTATATAAATGCATTCTACGGACATCTCCAGGAATGCATGGATCATGCTATCCCAAAAAAAACCAAGACCCAATCATCCAAAGGCAGGCGTCCAGTCTGGTGGACCCCTGCCATAAATAAACTGTACAACAGAAGGAGGAAGCTACTACATGATAGAGCAAAATCCCTAATAGGGAAGGCATCTCTGATCAGTGCTAGCAAAAAATTACGATCCCTCATAAAATCCTCCAAGGCCAGCCTTGAGAGAAAAATTGCACAGGACATCAAAGACAATCATAAGGCTTTTTCAGGTATGTTAGAAACCTGGGATGCAACTCCCAGACTTGTTCTGAGTTGATTCTAAGCGACAAAAATACACTGAACCCACAGACATCGCCAATATCCTGGCAGACAGGTTCAGTGCAAACTTCCACCCCCAAAAGAGCAAGTATCTATCCCAGAAGAGGGCTGCCTCCCAAACATCTCAGATGCTCAGGTGAAGGCTGCCCTCTCCAAAGCAAAAAACACTGCTTCCATGGGACCAGATGGCATCCCAGGTTGCATCCTACATGAACTACAAGAGGAACTAATCCCTCAAATAAAACAGCTATATAATCTCAGCCTCACTACAGGATATGTGCCCTCAGAATGGCATACAGCAACAGTGGCCCCACTCCACAAAGTTGGAGCCTCTATGGACCCTGGAAACTATTGCCCCATAAGCCTGACTAGCTTAGTCTGCAAGGCTATGGAGAGGATCATCATGGAGCTCATAAACAAAGACATTGGGGACCTACAGACACTAGATCCTACCCAGTTCGGCTTTGTCAAGGGCAGATCCTGCCTTTTGAACCTGGTTGACTTCTTTGAAACAGTCACCAAAGCCATAGATGAAGGGAAGGTAGTCCACACAGCCTATCTGGACCTTGCAAAGGCATTTGACACAATACCCCACTCGGGCATCATAGATAAGCTATCCAGCTTAAATATAAACCCCTTTGTCACAAGATGGGTCAAACTGGCTCAAAGACAGAACCCAGAGTGAGAGTTGCTGGAGCCATGTCAGACTCAAAACCGGTCACAAGTGGCGTCCCACAGGGTTCTGTCCTGAGACCACTCTTGTTCGGTATATACTTTTCGAGGTACAGGCAAGCGTGGGAGGACTATAGCTCACCAAGTTCGCAGGCGACTGCAAACTGGGTGCCATAATCAACTCTCCAGCTGACACAAACATCCTTCAAAAGGTCTCACAGAGACAGATAACTGATGCCAGCGCCATGGTTTAAAGCTAAATACCAAAAATGTATAGTCATACCCTTTGGCAAAACAATGTGCCCACAATAAATTACCACATAGGCGGAAACCCGTTAAGTACAGAGAAAGTTATTAGGGACCTGGGGACCCAAGTTGATAGCAATCTCTCCTTTGAAAACCACATTGCCAAAGTGGTTAGAAAGACCTTCTACATAGCCCACCTCATCACGAAGGGTTTCACATCTAGATCAAGAGAGGTAATTGTGCCCTTTATTCATCCCTCATCAGGCCCATCATTGAATACAATGCCCCTTTTGGGATGTACCTTACCCGACACCTGCAGCAATTAGAAAGACCCCAAAAGTATCTCACCAAGAGGATCATGGGTCTCAAACAGATGCCATATGCTCGGTTAAAAACTCCAGCTCTACTCAGTTGCATACCGCCTACTTGAGCGATCTCTATGCCTGACATACAAAGCTATGTCAAATCCAGAATTAATGGACATGCTCCACCTCAGTAAATCTAAATCCCTAGAGCCCACTCCTTAGGAGCCACCACTGGCCACCAGGACTTGAACCTCAGCACAGAAATAAATAGAACTTGCTGGAGGGACAGGTTCATAACCCAGAGGCTCCCTTCTCTGGAATAGAATTCCAGTTCATGTGAGGCAGAGCACCTCACTGAATCTCTTCAAGAAGAATCTCGATAAGTGGATGGGGGATCATAGGTTTGTCCCAGGGATTACTCCCGTGTCACTATTAGACAGAGGCACAGTAAACTAAACCTTAAAAAGGGCACAGTATACTCAAATCAAGGGGTGGCGTAAGCCATACAGAATCGGGCTAGGCTTATAATTGCCCCAGGGCAGATAGCCTAGTATGAACCTATGAACCTATGAACCTATATGCTTTGTTGCTAGAATAACAGGTTTTGCATTAGTATGCATTTTCTGAAGATATGAAGACTAGAAGTCTGAAACTCGTGTTTAGCATTAAGTTTTGCAATCATAATAAATTTGACAGAAAATCACACATATTATGAGGAACAGACCAAAAAATCAGGCACAGTCAAACATATGCTCTGATCTCTCACCCTCTTAGGGCCGGAATAGGGAGAAAGAGTGTGAAAGGCTCAAAATCATGGGCAAATTGTAAGCTTTACTGTTGTCACCAAAGCAATGGATGAAGGTAAAACAGTTCACACCACATTACCTTGACCTGGCCAAGCCTTTTGCCACAATCTCCTACTCAGGTGTAGTACAAAAGATGAATAATCTAGGAGCAAACACTTACATCACTAGCTGGATTGCCAACTTGCTTACAGGATGCAGGAGATCAAAGCTGGGGAAATTACCTCTAGAAAGAGACCAGTCACCAATGGAGTCTCCCAGGGTTCAATGCCGAGACTTTTTCTGTTTGGCATATACATCTCAAAAGTAAAAGAAAATACCAGAGGGCATTGGCTGATTAAGATTGAGATAACTGCAAGCTAGGAGGAGTTATTGAATCCCCAAAACACTTAACCATCATGCAAGAAGGTTTGTCCCAAACAGTAACTGGTGCCAGAATCATGAATCGAAACTAAACTCCTCAAATACATTATCATATCCTATGGGGAGTTATCTACTCCAGGGAACTGCTAAATTAACAATACCCCCTGAGAAATGACCCAGTTGTTTGGCATTTGGGAACTTGTGTGTACAGTGACCTAACTTTTGACCAACATGTGCCCAGAGTCATAAGAAAGTCTTTCTATATTGCACAGCTTATAAACAAATTGATTGCGACTAGATCTAGAGATGTTATTACCTCCCTTTACAAAGCTCTCATTAGGTCAATCATTTTGTATAATGCCCACTTTGCATGTATCTGTCCAGACTCATACAACAACTGGAATACTCACAGAGATATCTTACTAAAAGGATACAAGTCCTACACAACAGGTCTTGCATGGACCACCTCAAAGATTTATCACTATACTCAGTATCCTACAGAGTGCTTAGAGGTGAAGTGTGTCTGACATACAAGGCATTCTCTGACCTAATACTGATAGGCCTACTGAACATCATGAAATGGCATCAGAAATTCTCAGTCCAGGTATCTAAACTGAATGTTGTGTAGAGTTGTATATATATCACAGAGGCTACCAGTGCTCCAGAACAGACTATCCATTCAAGTAAAACAAAGCTCATCCCTGTCCATATTCAAATGCAACTTGGATCTAAGGATGGTTAATAGAAAATGTACTCCAGAATTGCCACTCATGCCACTATGGATAGAGGCAGTTCCTAAATGCTGCATTCCTTACATGGGTCCCCTCAATGGTATGATCACAGTTATTATTACTAGAGCTAATATACAATTATCAGCCATGGGATAGGTAAGACCAATCAGGAAATGTTAATTCAAGTACCAAAAGGGAAATTGGCTAAGCTTAAAATATCTTCCAAGTGAACCTATGTTGTCATAGTAAATAGTTTTTAGATCACTAAGTGCCCCTCTCACCCTCTGCCCCCCCCCCCCCAGCTTTCAACAGCTTCCGGTGCCTCTGGGGACAGGGCATACACATGAGGCAAAATCAGAGATGTTCTGCAAAATTGGAAACAGATAAGAGCAAACTACTCTAACTCACTTAAAAAGTTAGTAGAACAACAGATTTTTCATCAAAATGTATTTTGTGAACCACACAAACTATGAAACTTATAACTGGCATTATTGACTGAATGTAAACCTTCGGGACTTTTTTCATTTTCTGATAAATCACTGAAGGTTAATAGTGTGTGAATGTCCGGTAGTTAGTGCAAAGGATTATGGCTCTAAACTCTTACTGAGCTATTTTTTGTAGTGAAGTATACCGGGTTTGATTCTTTCTACCTTCATATGCCTACTGTGTGACTTTGAGCAAGTCCCCTAACCAGACAGTGCTCCTAGGACCGAATATATAAAACTGTTTTGATGACTGGTTTAATTTTCCCATATCGCATCTGGAATAAGAAGTGGACATCTAGCATTCAGTGTTATTGACAACACACATACATACGCACACACACACCCTGGGCAGTCGCCTGTTTAACCCATTATAATCTGACACAGTATGTTGTACTGCACAGTAAGCTCACAACAGCTGCACAATGGGATAACAACAACTGTTTTTCTATCTTTAATGCCCTCAAGCTTCCCACCAATCTTTACTACTTTATTACATTGCTTATTTTGTTACTAGTCATTTGAAAGGGTCATGTGCTCCTTCAGTTGCCAAATGCATTTAAGATACATGAAATTTATGCTGCTAGAAATGACTTGATATGATGTAGTAAGTGCCCTTGTCATGAACAGAAATCATTTGTACTTAATGTGTTTCAATTTACAAGTAGAAATAATTACATATACAGGACACTATAGGAATGAAACTGTTCTGTTGTCGAGAGCAAATTATGTCGTTTGAAAATTATAATATTCTAAACAGTTTAGCTAATGGTTCTTCAAGCAGCCATAATCTGCTAGGAAAAACTATAACCATATAAACAATTGACCAAGTAATAAATGAAGCACAAGAAAACTGACAACATAAAATTCAGTCATGAAAGGGAATAAAGAACTGAACTGTTGCGAGTGATAATCACACTTTAAAAAATGCAGCATTGAAAAGTCCTTAATGGCCTTGATTACTTCTAGCTGCACATGATCTCTGTACATCTCAGTAAAGTATTATTTCTGTTTGTATGTACCCCATTCCCTTCAGAAGTGCTTTTACCTCCAGGCTCCATTGCCTATTTGTGTAGCAATGGCTTTTTACCAGAGAGGTTGTAAGTAGATGTAGGGAATTCTTCAAATTTTTAATGCGACAACATCACCATCTAATGGAATTCATATGCAATAGCACCTTACCTTGGAGTCCAAATCAGTTCAGTGTTCGTGCAATGAAATAGTAACAAAGTACTCTACTTTAATTGCATGTACTTCAATAAAAAGACTGACCAAAATGCAAACTTTTTAATTAAGATGCTATTAAAAGGCTGTAATGCATGCACTTTTTAAGGATATAGCTTCGCTAAATTAGTTGAACTTTGACTAAGGAATTCATTGCAAATTCTATGACAGTTTAAAAGATGTGGCTGACAAAGCTGGAGAATTTTCCTATCAAATGTACATTATTTTTATTTATTTGTCTTTGTTGACTGGGAAAGTCTGACTGGGAAAAGTCCATTTTCAATAATGGCTCTGAGAGAAAAGCTCCACCATAGCACATTTATGCTAACAAGTGAATTTCAGACAGTTCTCAGAAAAACAAGTTACATTTTTTATGAAAAAAACCCAAACATAATTATTGAGATGTTTGATATTCTAATCTACAAAAAGTGATTTACCAGCATTCCTCTCTCAACCTTAATGCAGGAAATCTGAACAAATAAAAATATATTGGAAAACATAACAAAGGTATAAACACAAGACAGGTATATAACAGTAAATATTTAGATCAACAGTTATAAGTCTATACAGTTCTTGTAGCTCTAAAATCTTACAGGAAGTAAACGGATTGATATTGTAGAAGGGAAAATGTAAAGAAGTTCAGTGTTCTTACATTTCAGTAAAGAAAGGTTTGCAAGGAGTTCAGGAAATGTAATGAAATAAGTTATAAAATTATGTAGGAAGGGAGATTTAGTATTGCATAGGTAGGTAGAGTTCAAGACATATAATGAAGGAAGTTATAAAATGATGTAGTAGAGGAAGAATGATACTAGTAGTATATAGGAGGATAGTGGTAATTGCATATGAGATATGACTGAGAGAGCAGTTAGAAAAAGAGAAAGATGAGAACTGTTTTTAAGAGGCGGGTGAAGGGTGCATAGATTTAAGTGCAGGACTGAAAGTTGTTAGGGGTGTAATGATTCAAGCAGAGGAGTGCAAAACGTTAGTGATAAGCAATAAGGAGTTTGTGCTTTCAACATCTGTCTCATCCTGGTGATCAACAGTGGTGGCTGGTGACTTGAAATCAAATGGGGGCTGCAGGAGACACCTCAATGGGGTGGGCCAACTAGAAAGGGGTGGGGTTAACTCCATGGGGTGGAGCTATGTTACAGTGGGAACAACACTGATCGTGCTTACCATTTTATGTAAAATAAATGCTCAATCACTATTGTGCATGCTGAATAGTCCACCAAATACTAAACTAAATTGCATTTCAGAGCTAATGAGGTATTTAGGTTATGCTATACCAGCACAAAACCTAAACATCTCTAAACAGTAAAAAAAGGGTTGGTCCTGACTGCATGAAACTATTATGAGTACACATGATGTAGTAAACATACATTGTACTGTATCAGGTAATCTGCATTTTGTACAATGCCAAGTGAAAAGTAAGGAGATTTGGAAATCCCACTGTAGTGTCTTAATTTATTACTCACAATTCAAGCTCACTTTAATGCCTAATGTGCCAGTGATTCTGAGCGACAGTGAAACAGGCTTGTATGACAGTTGACTTTACCAAAATACACATTAGTCTTGCAAAGCCAGAATTGCAACAGTAAACAGCATGGCCAGTAAACCCATTTCATTCACAAACAGCAGCCCCTTCCACATTACCGAGCAAAAGTATCTGCTTTGACCCTGCCAGGATTAAAGTAGAAATAATACTAACATTTAAGTTACATACTTGCATTAATTTCATTTAGTTAACAGAAACATTAGTCATAAATTATGTGTTCCAGCTTGCCTCACACAAATGCAAATTTAATTTTATTTTACTTTTGTTTACTCGGGTTTGTCCAATTGTTTTTAGTAAAAAAAAAAAAAAAAAAATTTCAGCATATGTCTTGGAAGAAAAGCACTAACATATTATAAACATTTTTAAACAGGCATCTGGCATGTGTATATATAAATATATATATATATATATATATATATATATATATATATATATATATATATAAAAACAGATATAAAATAACATACATTAAGAATTAGTCATACATTTGATAACTAGATTACATTCTTCTGAACATACAGACAATTATTATAGTGCTGCAAAGCCGGAATTACAACAGCAGTAAACAGCAGGGCCAGTTGTTTCATTCACACATAGCTCCAAACCATATTGCCCATCCCACCCACAGTATCTGATTTGATCTTGTAAGGTTAAAAGACAAAAAAAAAAAAAGGATAGAAGACAACACTGTTATTAATATATGTATTTTTTCACATAAACAATAGCCAGAGTTCAGAGCTTGTGGTTGATCTTACTTCATTCAAATGCCCATTACACTTGTAAAGCAAGTCAGAAGTACAACGGTAAGGCCAGTCATTTCAGTCACACATACTAGGCATAGACCCCAGCCTGAATGTTCATTTCATCGACAGGGAAAGTAACTAGTTGGCCACAACTTTCCCATATACCCTTTTCCTCACTGTAGTGTGGTCTTGGAGTTGGTATATATAGTTAGAGGGTGTGTAGTGGGTGAAGCCCCCCACGTTGGTGAGTGTGGGAGGTGAAGTCCTCCACCTGGGTGGGTTTGAAATACTGTGATGGGGCACATGAGGAAGTGGTGGCCAGTTACTTTCATCATTGATGAAATGAATGTTCGCTCAATGAATGTTTGATGGATAGGGTTCGATGTTCAACCATTTGGTTGAAGTTCCATTTGATGGCCTAACATAGACCCAACCCTGCCAATGTATTATATTGCAAAAAGAAAAGCATTAACAGTCCACAAAACACATTGCTTTCCTAGTATCTGTTTAACCCTGCCAGGATATTATATTAAAAAAAAAGAAAGACATTAACAGCCCCCAAAACACAGACCCATGCCAGGAAAAAAATTCAGAAAGTTTCTGGTTAGCCTAGCCAGAAAAAAAAACTGAGAACTTAATTAATTTTTTTTTTGGTGGAGGGGGGGTAATTTATAAATAGCCTTCCTTGGCTTCTCTTACCTTAAAGTTTGATTCTGAGTCTCATTCAGAATTAAAAAAAAATCTGATTGATGGATTTCCTCCATCTCTTGCTCTCTCCCTCGCAACTTAACTATGTCTAGTTAAAGGGCGGGAAGAAAATGCGAAAGTAACTAGACTAATCAGCAGCTGTGTCACATACTCAGATTATGTGACAGGATGCTGATTTAACAGTCCTGTCTGCCTCTAATATCCTGCCATTTAAGCTGCAATGACTTCTGTGCATCTTCATGATGCCTGCCATCTTCTCAATCCGGACTGTTTTAAAAACAGTCCAGTGAAAAAAAGACAGTTCTTTCTTTCTAAATTGGAACTTGAGCATGCATGAGCACTGCTCTGAGTTCTGCATCACATCACTTCTTTGGATTTACACACTTGTTTGCAGTTCAAACTGCTACTAGTTTGTAAAAAATACTAATCAAACTTTTTTTTTTAATGAGGAAATTGGGGGGCTGCAGCCCAGCAGTTCAGTACCACGAGATGTCCCTGGTGATGAACAAGAGTGTGACCAGGATTGGGTAAGGTATTGTTTGAGACAGAGTTTATAGCTTGGGAGTTTGGTAGTCATTTTTACTTCTGCAGGGATGGTGTTCCAGAGTCTGGAGATGTAACAGGAGTTTATGAGTCTGCCAATTAATTATTTGCTTTAGTAGTGTTTTGTCAAAATTTATCATCAGAAAGAGTTCCCTTTTGTGGGTGTAGGGTAATAATGTTTTTTAATGAAGGGCATTGCTCAGGATAATATCTCAGTTTCTATGCCATAACTAGCTGAGCATATGCTATGTAGTTGTTAAGCTTAAAATTCTGTTTTAAGGCTTGGCAGTGGTGAGTTTGGTGTGCAGTGTTGGTAGCAAATTTCGCTACTTTATTGGAATAGGATGCTAGTTTGGATTTTAGTGTGGAGCCTGTTTGTAAGCATAGGTGAGGCATATAAGAGGGCTGGAAGAAAATAGAATGAAGTTGGAACTTTTCTTGCTGGGTCTGTAAGGTAATGTTTTGCCCAGTAAAGGGAGCCAGGTTTTTGGTGGGTCGTTTTAATTGTTTGAAAAATATATTGATCAAATTTAAGATTGTCATCTATTACAATGCCCAGTAATTTAGTCTGTGGTACTATGTCAATTTTAGTATTATTTGCAGATGTAATCAAGAAAGATTGTTTTTGATGGAGATAATGTTTTGGGGTGAAGAGCAACAATTTTGTTTTATTGGGATTAATGTAGAGGTTTGAATTTTGCAGGCAGGTTTTGATTGAAGATAAAGAAATTTGAGTGATTTCTTGTAGTCTAGATATTGCTGGGGCTGTACATATCAAAATTGAATCATCTGTGTATTGTACTATATTTTCTTGGTATATGACAGTGTGAGGCTTGTTTACAAAAATATTGTAACTGGAAGAGAAGAAGAGAAGTCCTGTTGATGTTTGACTGCTTGTTGCCTTCAAGATAGATAACCAAGGAACCATTTAAGGGAGGATTGAGGGAGACCTATAAAAGAGAGTTCGGTGAGTAAATGTTGGTGTAATACAGTGTCAAAAGCTTTGGATAAGTGCAGGAACACAGTTGATACTAGGCTACCATTGTTCCTATTCTGGTTTATAGTGTTGGTGAAGTGAAGGAGGGAGATGGTTGAGCAGTGGTGGGGATCTGAAACCATGTTGTGTTTCCAAGAGCAGATTATTTGAATTTAGGTGATGTAGAAGCTGAGTATGAACACATTTCTGAAGTATTTTTGATAGGGAGAGCAGACTGCAATGGGCCTGTAGTTATTAAACTATGTGGTACCTTTGAGAAAAGGTATGATAAAATATTTTTCCAGGTGGAAGGAATGTATCTTTTGGATAAGTAGCCTGAGGGGAGTTGGTCAGCTGCTAGGGTGGTTGGTTTTAGCTTTTGTAGGAATTTTTTAATGGTAGAGGTAGGTATTGGACTGAATTCAAATAGGTGTGGATATTTAGCAGAGGCTTTAGGTACTGAGATGGTAGTGGAAGTATTAATGCTTGTGAGGGACAGTATAGTTTGTATAAAATGTTTGTTAAACTGTGTGGGAATTGAATCAGTAGTAGTGCTGGATGTAGGGGTGAGGGTGGTAATTTGGCCTGGATGTAAACATTTGTTTATGAATGTCAGAGGGGGGGTTTTGGTTGTTTTGATAGTTATTTTGGAGGATGTTCTAATATTTTTGCTTGTCATGTTTTGTTTGGTATTTTGTCCTCTTCCTTTTTTGCCTGAAAAGTATTAAACATAAGTTGTGTTTTATTCTCAGCCAGTCTTTCCAGGCTTTGTCAGGTAGCGACATTAAGTTCTTTGTTTCCTTTGTTAGCCATGGGACAGGACTGGATTTCGCCCTTTTAGTACATACTGTGGCAAGTTTATTGACAATTTTCAGGAATATCTCTTTGAGGTGTATGACAACAGAGTCTAAGGGCACAGATTTTAATATTTTCCAGTTATATTCTGTTAAGGATTTGCTAAAAGTGTGTTTATCAAAGTTTTTGAGTTAAGAACTTGGTTGTAAATTATATATTTATCTTAAAGATTGTAACTTCTGAGAGAGTAAGTAGATTGATGGTCATTTAGGCTGTCTGGAAGGCTACTGGCTGCCCTAATTTTTTGGGGTGTTTTAGTAAGAGTCCAGTCTAAGTAGGGTTAATTACCTGCCAGTACTTTTGTGGACTTGAATAACAGATGTAATTAACTGTGTAAAGCCATATAGGTTTATATAGGTTTATGAAATTAGATCGGGTGCTGCTATTCATAACCAGTCAGTATATATTTAGGTTTTCTTGTATATGGTGAGATATCCAGTATAGTGTATTTTTCACAGTGGTAATATTTTTACCGGGTGATACATATATGGCTACGGCTAAACAAAGTGCCTTCCTATTATTAATATTATTAAACTGTGGTATCTCATGTGCATATGTGGTTATGTTTTGGGAATTCTTCTAGATGATGGCAAGTCTGCCTGCCTGCTTATTTGTCCTGTCAGGCCTAATTATATTTAAAACAGGTAGGGTAGTTTAATTGTCATTTATGTATTTTTTCAGCTAGGTTTCTGTAGCTATGATTACGTCTGGGGAATACGTAGTAAAACAAGCATGCATGTCCTGGATTTTATTGCATATGCTTCTAAGATTGATATTTAGGAGGAGAAGCCTAGAATATTTTTGCTGTTGTGTGAGGACAGAGTTTGGGTCAATGTTTCCACTGATTTTTTGGGTGAAAAATTTTATGAAAGAAAGTATGTAGCCAAATACATTTGTGCTTTAGTTTTATTGGCTTTCATATGGTAATATACTTGGATTTAAAGTACTTGAAAATGTCTAAGAAGGTTTGCTGGTAGAGTGTGGGTGCTTTGGTGATTGACAGACTTGGTAACTGTCTGTGTAGTGAGTGTTGGCTTGCAGAAGTGGGTTTGTAGAAGGATTAATTATATTTATTTGGGAGGTGAAGTAGTTAGTAAAGAGCTCCTATATGCTGAGGAGATCCACTAGTAGGATTTGAGTCAGTGTCGTTTTGCATGACATGGAAGTTAGATTTTGTTGAATATATTAGTTTGCTCTATAAAATGTTATTGGGCAAGAGTAGTTATAGTTATAGCAATTTAACTTCTAAAATGATAAACTGGGTAGCAGCAATTTAAGTAAATGAGCCATAGATGCTAATTGTAGGGCAACTGCGATCAGTTTATGTTTTGATTGTTTTGATGCAGAGACAGGCTAGGAGAAGTGTAGGGGTGGAGTTAGGGTAGTTTAAATGTAGTGTAGGAAGTGTTGGATAGGAATTAAAGGGTAGGGCAGGGGAGTGGAGTGAGCCCGAATGTAGCAAGGGTGAGCAGAGCAGGGTTCAACCACTGAACCAAAAATGTAACAGTGTTGAAAAAAACAATCCGGATATAACATCGTTGAGAAAAATAACCAGTAAGCTTTGGTTATGCATAAGGAAAGAAAGTGTCCAGAAATAGTTAACAAATGTTTGAGATGAACAGTGTAAAATAGAAGCTGAGAAGAGGAAAAGGAGAATTAAAGGAAGCAGTACACAAGCCCAGGAAGACTAAGCAGATATTTACATGTGTGATTAAAGGAAGCAGTACACAAGCCCAGGAAGACTAAGCAGATATTTACACGTAAAGGAAGCAGTACACAAGCCCAGGAAGACTAAGCAGATATTTACATGTGTGGTTAAAGGAAGTAGTACACAAGCCCAGGAAGACTAAGCAGATATTTACATGTGTGGTTAAAGGAAGCAGTACACAAGCCCAGGAAGACTAAGCAGATATTTACATGTGTGGTTAAAGGAAGCAGTACACAAGCCCAGGAAGACTAAGCAGATATTTACATGTGTGGTTAAAGGAAGCAGTACACAAGCCCAGGAAGACTAAGCAGATATTTACATGTGTGATTAAAGGAAGTAGTACACAGGCCCAGGAAGACTAAGCAGATATTTACATGTGTGGTTAAAGGAAGCAGTACACAAGCCCAGGAAGACTAAGCAGATATTTACATGTGTGGTTAAAGGAAGCAGTACACAGGCCCAGGAAGACTAAGCAGATATTTACATGTGTGGTTAAAGGAAGCAGTACACAGGCCCAGGAAGACTAAGCAGATATTTACATGTGTGGTTAAAGGAAGCAGTACACAAGCCCAGGAAGACTAAGCAGATATTTACATGTGTGGTTAAAGGAAGCAGTACACAAGCCCAGGAAGACTAAGCAGATATTTACATGTGTGGTTAAAGGAAGCAGTACACAAGCCCAGGAAGACTAAGCAGATATTTACATGTGTGGTTAAGTATTTATTGTGTTAGTTGCAAGCTGCTGTAGTAATGGAAGAAAAGGAGAAGCATGCAGTTGGAAAATGAAAGCAAAGCAAATAACTTGCCCTGTTTTTTTTTGGGGGGGGGGTGCGGAGGCGGTGGAGGGTAGGGAGTATCAAGTTATGCTTTGACTGTTATTTTGGACTGCACAAAAACCTGTTAAACTGAGTGCCCATTATTATGGGCTGTAATGCATATCAATGGTACAGGTAAGTGTTTTGTATGATAATGTAAAGAAAATGAAATTAATCAACACACAACACATAGATGTATATAAAAATATCATTACATGTCTAGAGTGCTCACAGCATACCTGCCTACAAAAATAACATGTCAAAGCACATGAAAAGCAACAGTTACATAATGTTATAGTTGTTTGATGGTAAAAAGTGAGAATAAACACATTGTCTGCCTTTTAAGTACTCTGAATATCCTAGTTCCCTCCCTCCTCATCTTTTCTCCATTATGTTTGTATCCTTTTGAATACTACCATTACTCCTTTCTACCATCCATTATGGAAGACTATTCCATGGTCCCATAACTCTCTTTGTAAAGATGTGCTTTTACAGGTACAGGGTCTAGCTGGCCCCTAAAATCTGTTGCTTGTACCTCACTCAAACTCAGGTAATTTGTTTAGGTAAGGTGCATCCGCTGCTTGCCTGTAGTCATATTTGGATTCAAGCATGAGTACTAGCCTGCACGAGCTACAAGGCACTCAAGTCCATGGCTTCAAGACCGTGGTCTTTGGGTGCATGGGACTTGAGAACTTGTAGTAGAATTCACTTTTATCCAACAGTCGTTCTTAAAAGCTTTTACATAATTCTATGCCAAGTTCATTTCCAGACATAATTAAATTTAGCAAGGATTTTGCTGATGCTGGTATTGTTTTTCGTGAGATAGTTCTGTAGCCAGTGTTGTTAAATTATGCCAATGATTTAATAGTTATGTTTCTCAAATTATCCATGCACTATGGATATGCTGCTGAATATAAAATTTAAGGCTGAAATTAAGTAAAGAAACAAGTAAAGATTTTGGGGACACACTGTAACCAGAGGTGTCTATTTTTGTATGCAACAAGTAGAAAGTTTAGGAGTAAGATTTAGTGGATGAGATGTTAAAGAGCATTAATGAAGGATATAGATCAATTACATACATAACAGTTTTGTAAAGAAGTACAGGTGTTATGGGGTCAGGTGCAAGTCGAGTGTGAGGAAGTGTTTAAGGATATTCCTAATACATGGGAGCTATTTATTTTACAAATGGGGGGGGTGGAGTTCTGTGAAGGCATTAGAGGTACAACTGGCATCTGGAGGAGTAAAAGAGAAGATTGCAAGTGTATAGAAAGGAACAATTAGTGAGGCATATACAGATGTGAATGAAGAGGTTGATGAGAAAGCTATGGCAGGTCAATAGAGAAGAGTTTAAAAAAAATTAAGAGGTATGAGGAGTCAGTGGGGGTTAGTGCAAGGACAGGAAGGGTGTAAAATTTTTAAAAAACAGAAGCAGAAGATCAGCATATTATATTAAGTGGTGCTTTTGTTTCCTTGGAGGATAACAGATGGGGTAAATGTGAGTGTTTGAATCATAGTATTTAAAATGAGGAGTCATGTTTTTTACTGTGGGGAGTGTGCCTTCACATTGTTGACAGGATGAAATTAGGGATGATGTATATTAAGTATATAGTTTTTATGCTTTTCTATGCTTATGAAATATTTTATTTGTTTAGATAGAGGTACAAGGGTTTCATAAATTTAGACTATGTATGCCATGATGTTATGTATCTGTGAATCTGTGAATATTGTGACTTGAGTTGTTGCAATTAGTAGTCAGCATTTTGAAAATATTAATTAAAAAGAAAGCAGTTAAAAACAAAGTATTAATAGAAGGATATTTTCAGAGCCTTAGAGGGATTTCTCAGTGTTGGAAACCTGAAAAACTGACATTTACAAAAATGTGTATTTAATACACTCAATAATTTTAGAAAAGACAGATTAGATAGAAGGTGCTTCTCATTTCTTTCACATCATGGAAAAGAACTGCTAAAACTCATATTTTCAGTTACATGGAGTCTTAGTGTAACTCTCAAAAAGAGGATGATTTTGTACAATAAGACAGATAAAGGAAGTCCATCTGATACGTCCAGAAGTGCTTTTGTGCTCATTACCTCTTTTCTTTTTTTTGGGGGGGGGGGGTTAAATGGGTATGGGACATGAACAAAATGTTTTTGCAAAAATGTTGGTGATGAAATATGGGAAGGTTTTCCACATGCAGAAACATATAAGGGAAAACCTCTGCTACAAAGGGAGATCTGTGGGAATATAGTGAAAAGCTTACAACCTAGAAACTGTTAATAAATAATGCTGAATATTAGACAGGCAATAGCAGGGAGACAAAAGAGGTTACAACTTTGAGGGACTGTCAAGATTTTTTGTGGTGACATGTTTAATAAACTGACATGAAAAATATACATGAAATATAAGTATTATAATGAAAAATGTCACATATGTGGAGAGGAGGAAATGATGGAGCATTTATTTTTATTTTTATTTTATATACTTAGCTCAAACAATCTGGTGAAAAAAGTACATGACTTTGGGAAAAATATCATAATACCCAATCTTACTATGGAAATAATCCTGTATAGTCCATATAACTTTAAAGATATAATAAAAATATATTCTGTGAATAAGCTGCTTTTTGCATGTTTATGGCTTTTATAACAACCATGTTGCCACGACCTATTGTGCAATAAGACATAGGATGTTACAACTATGTTAAGGATATTAGATTTTGGATATGGATGAAAAAAATCAGGGAGGAATCTGTACTAGAATGTTATGCAGTTATCGCACGCACCACAGAGTTTTAAGCTTTACATACTGCTATTTGTGAAATCACATCTCTTTTTATGCATATAAAAACTGGAGAAATCTTTCCAGTCGAAAGAGAGATGGAGGGGAATGAACAGTTTCCCAACATGCTGGAGAACAGTAAAATGGATGTGTCAGCTGACAGTGGTAACAGGCTGATTTATTAAAGAATCAGTGATTATTCTTCTGTGTGACAGTGGTTTACTTGGCGGCACATTTAAAAATGCTGAGTGAAGAAGAGCTAACAGATAAGGTGGCATTGACCTGGTATGAGACTGTTGAAAGCTGCTTGCAAGTTTCCAAGGACACTGATGATTTCTTTTTGCAGTAATGGGAGATGTGCTTATGTCCATCTCAACAGAGGCTGAAACAATTCAGTGTGGTGAGGTAACTGCTACTGAAGTATGTGACAACCAGGAAGGCCCAGTAAACTATTATGCTGTGGTAGTTGCAAGAGGAAGAGGAGAGTGGAACAATGTTTTGCTATAGATCACATCTGATATTGTCGATAAAGATTAAAAAATATATTTCACTCAAAAGTTATGTTGTATGGATTAAGTTAGTTGAATGGTCTAGCAGTGACCCATCAAATCACACTAATTTGATCAAGAGTTTTCTGGAATATAAATTAAAAAAACTGTCAATCAAAAACACAAAATACATTTTTGGGAGGGGGTCTGTTGCATGAACCCCCCTGAACGCTCCCTGTATTATATATATATATATATATATATATATATATATATATATATATATATATACCAACTCCACAGTCACACTACTTCAGAGAAAAGAGCAAAGTTCCTTTGAAAGCACACTGCACAACACACTGCAGTAAAACTGACCACAATATTAAATGTTCACACTTAAGATCATCGATAGAACAACCAACAGTAAACTGTAACTATGCCTAACTGATCTATTAAGTTTTAAAGCAGTGAACATTTATTCTCTAAACAATTTGGGAAACTAGTGTTTTTTAAGTTGACTTTTGATAATTTTGCTTTACTGGAAAAATTTGTGTTATGTAAGAATCCGTGGAATGAATATGTGTTCTCCAGCATGTCTGTGGATAAAAAGTATGATATTATTCAGTTTAAAACAGGTGAAATCTCTGAGACTAAAGTAAAGAATTACTTTAGTGGGATGTACAGTGTGGTGCATTCCATTAAGACATTGTTTGATGAGTGGAATCTATAGAGTATAGTGTGGGAGACTGTGCGTATCAACCAAACACCCTAATAATGGGGGATTTCAACTACCCCACCATTAACTGGGAAAACTACTCATGTTCCAACTCCTTTGCTCAACGGTTTTTGGAATTCATAAATTCCAATGCCCTAAATCAACTTATCTACACCCCCACCAGGGGCAACAATATCCTAGACCTAGTCATTACCAACATGAGTGATCGGTGTTCCACACCTGAAGTTAACTCCTTGTTGGTCAGATCTGACCATAAGCTAATCACCCTAGATATCTACATCCTGCCCCCCCCCCAGTAAGGAAACCGCAGTAAAAAATTTCTCCAAAGCCAGCTTCATGCTACTTAAGACAGAAGTGGCGAACTTCATGACACCCATGTAGACAGACAATACAGTTACAACTGCTGAATCCTACACAAATGCACTCTATAAGCACTTACATGAGTGCATGGATCGTGCTATCCCAAACAGAACCAAGATGCTGTCCTCCAAAAAAAGGAAGCCAATCTGGTGGTCGCCTGTCATAAACAAACTCTACAACAGAAGGAAGAAACTGTTGCAAAGGAGAGTAAAATCCCATGAGTGGAGGAGCTCCCTGGTCAGCCTCAGTAAGAAGCTGAGATCCCTTATAAGAGTTTCCAAAGCTAGCTACGAAAACAAAATCACCACTGATTCTAGGGACAACCACAAAGCATTCTATAGCTATGTTAAGAATCTCAATGGCAACACCCAGATCTGCTCTGAGTTACAGCATAACGGCAAGAAAATTACAGAACCAACTGATATTGCCAACATCCTGGCAGATAAGTTGAGTGCTAACTTTACCCCCCTATCACCCCTTAAAAGGCCCATAGCTATACAGAAAGAATGCAGAGTCCCTGTAATCACAACTACGCAAGTAAAAGCTGCACTTTCTAAAGCCAAAAACACAGCATCCATGGGACCGGACAACATCCCAGGCTGCGTTTTACACGAACTTTAGAACGAACTGGCTCCTCACCTAAGCACCATGTTCAACCATAGCCTCACGTCAGGCTTTGTGCCCATTGAATGGTGCACAGCAACAGTTATCCCACTCTACAAAGGGGGAGCCACCACTGATCCCGGGAACTATCGCCCTATTAGCCTGACGAGCTTGGTCTGTAAGGCCATGGAACGTATCATCATGGAACTCATAAACAAAGACATTAGTAACCTCCAAACTATGGATCCCACCCAGTTCAGGTTTGTGAAAGGCAGATCATGCCTCATGAACATGATTGACTTCTCTGAGGCAGTCACCAAAGCAGTAGATGAAGGTAAGGTGGTTCACACAGCCTATCTTGACCTCGCCAAGGCTTTCAACACAATCTGGAATTATAGCTAAACTCACTAAACTAGGTATAAATCTCTACGTCACAAGATGGGTTGCCAACTGGCTCACTGACAGAACCCACACTGTAAAAGTTGCAGACTCCAAATCTGACTTCAAACTATTGACAAGTGGAGTACCACAGGGTTCAGTCCTGGGACCTCTCCTCTCTGAAGTACAGGCTAACACAGAAGGCCTCTGGCTAATGAAGTTCGCAGATGACTGCAAACTAGGAGCCATAGTCGAGTCCCCAACTGATGTGGACATCCTACAGAAGGGCTTCACTGAGACAGATGCCTGGTGTCAGAGCCATGGCTTCAAGCTCAATGCCAAAAAGTACATTGTCATCTCCTTTGGTAAAAACTCTGTACCCATGAACTACCACATAGGTGGCAGTCTACTTAACACCAAATGTGTGATAAGAGACCTTGGGACCCAGGTGGACAGTAGTCTCTCCTTTGATAATCACATCGCCACAGTAGTCAGGAAATCCTTCTACATGGCACACCTCATCACAAAAGGGTTCTCATCCAGGAAAAAAGAGGTCATTGTTCCCATCTACTCGACACTCATTAGACCCATTATAGAGTACAACGCCCCTTTTGGAATGTACTTCAAAAGACATCTGCAACAGCTGGAAATGCCACAGAAGTACCTCACAAAGAGGATTACTGGCCTCAAACAGATGCCCTACACTCACCATCTCAAAAAACTCCAGCTTTACTCCACAGCATATCACCTACTCTGAGGTGATCTCTGCCTAACATATAAAGCTATGTCAAACTCAGAGCTGTTGGACATGCTACAACTAAAGAAATCTCAATCCCTCTAAGCTACATGCTCTAGGGACCTAAACCTTGTCACCACAATAAACAGGACATGCTGGAGGTATAGATTCATGTCCCAGAGACTTCCCATACTCTGGAACAAGCTACCCATCTACGTCAAGCAAAGTTCCTCATTAGCACTCTTCAAGAAAAATCTTGATGAGTGGATGGGAAATAGGAAATACACCCTAGGGATCATGTCTGTGGCTCTGCTCGACAGGGGCACAGGAAAATAACTTTCTTGGGTGGCGTAAGCCAGGGAACATTGTTGGCTAGGCTTACTTAGGCCCTTGGGCCGATGGCCTAGTACCTACCTATAAACCTACCTATGAACCTATGGTGGCTATTTAAGAAGAATAAAGGAATGAGAGATTTTTATGTGACTTGTGCTGAATGGGTGTTAGCACATAAGGTTAAGTATAACAATAATGTGTTATATGGCAGTTGAAAAATAATGGCATGGATACAGTAAGAAAATATAGTTAGAAAAGCTTTAGACTGTAGGAGCAAGCAGAAGGAAACGCAGACTGAGAGTGAAGAAAGAGACTGAGAGACATGAGATGAACAGAGCTAGAGTTATGGATTTGTTGAACAGACAAAAATATTTGATGAAAGCTAAAAAAGGAAGAAGAATATTTTTGAGTAAGTGTGTTAAAAATAATGTAGATATGATATTGGGAATACAGGATAAAATGGGAAATATGGAGACAGGATAAAATTATGGGTTCAGTGACTGTGTAAGCTGGATAGTGGGTGAGATTATTGAAGAGAATAAGAATATATTACAGAAAGATGATACTTTGCAAGAGGTAGAGAGGGTTATATAGGAATACAAGATGACATTTTACTTTAAGACTCACCAGGATGTGTAGTAGCAAGCATTTCCCCCATGTGACCTTGGTTGATATTTTAATTATGATGTCATACCTCTTATTTTCAAGAAATGTACCCCCACCATATGACTGCAAGACACTTAAAATTGTGTATTGCAGGGGGTGCAGGGAATGGATGCACCCTCCCCATGAATATGTGTTTAGCTGGTTTAGCTTTTATTCACTGATATTAAGTCAGGATGCCTGAGATTAGAGTTTCAGATTTTTTACTTTGACATACTTAAACATTTTACTGTTTACAAAGTACAAATGTTGACTGACATTTTAAAAAGGGTCCCAACCACCACTACCCTTAACTGGCAGCCTAAATTAGATATCAGTTAAGTCAGCACTGCTCACACCTGTATGAACTAGGATGGTGAGTCCATAAGTAAATAATGCCCACAGGGAAATAGTATGACCATACCTGGCAATGATAAAAATGATTATGAGTTTTATAAACACATGAGTAAGGGTGAAAACCAATATTTTCTGATGGTTATTAATGAAAGGTTAGCTCATGGTTTAAGACAGAATGAAATCTGTATAGGAACAATAACATTTTTATTGAAGAAGGATGATAAGACTCAGTTAATCTTTTTGGAGGCATTTGACGTTATACAATTTTTTTGCAATACTTTTGATGCAGAGTAGCTGTTGTGTTAGCAAAGCTTTCCCCTTCATCCTTTTCAGCTTAGTCTGTACATACAGAAGCAGGCTGTCTGGTATTTGAATGCCTTGGCAGACAATGGCTGCCAACCTTCTCAGGTAGCAAGTGAGGTACATGGGAGCTGAATAAACCTGGAGAGCTACCACTGTTGCTCACAGAGGCATGGCTTGAATGGAGAGAGGAGCCCTACCCCATTTGCATGTAGTAACTCACAGACTGGCTATGCAATGAGGCATGTTTGCTGAGCACAAGCCATGCTCTTGGCCAAAGGCCACCCTCCACCCACACACCTGCAGCCCATCACAGTTTCTGCTGTTGGTTCCAGTCTCTGACAGAGCTAATAAATGCAAACTGATCCACCCACATGCTTCTCCCAAACCATCCCCCCTAGGAAAGGTGAGCAGGCATATGCAGCATCATTCCTTCTCTGCCTTTACCAGTTCCAGCAGATACTGGAGTTGCTAATTGAATCCTAGTCACTTGAGTCATAGTCAGGGCTTTATCCCACTATACCACAGAACTGTTGATGACATTATGCAATGTTGATCATAAAATTCTTACAAAGCTTTTTTTCAAAATAGATTTGAGAAGATTAGAAATGATGTTATGCAGGGTGGAGTGTATAGGATTGGGGCACAGATATTAAGGATATGCTGACATGGGTTAAGGATATTGCTAAAGGAATTAAATTGGAAAAGGTGGAAGGGAAAATTGTGGTGTGCTGCAATGTGAGGGTGTTTGATGATATGATACAGTATTGGTTCTGTGTATTTTAAGACAATGTGGGTTAACACAAAAGATGGTTCATTTCGGTAAAAGGATATATAATGATACATGAGTTAAAGTGTTAGTAAGTGGGTAGGCAGAAGGTTAGGATGACTTATAAATTCATCTTTGGGTTAGAGATAAATGTGGTTATAGTAAATGTACAAGAGAATGTAATAGATGAAAGGATTTGCTTCCAAGGTAAAGTTTTGTAACAAATGATTTTGTGTTACAAAGAGGATTTAGTTTTAATGGTAACTAATAAGATATTAATGGGACAGGTTATGAATGAGCTGTTGAAATTTTAAAAATAGTGGAGATGACACTGAGTAAAGAAAGGAGTAAAGGTTTTGTGATATTGAAAAGACAGACAGTGTATATTTTACTATGAAAGAGAAAGTAGTAGTCCCTCTAAGTTTTAATGGGAAGGAAGTAATGCAAAAGCATTGGTGGGGGTTACTGAATGATAAACAGAAAAATCAGCAAGCAAAAAGTCGTGGTTACTTGCTGTTGGGAACAAACTTTGACTCGATGCTGCTGTAAACGACATACCAAGAATAATCAAACAGCCAGAAAACTGATAAACAGAAAAATCAGCAAGCAAAAAGTCGACTTTTTGCTTGCTGATTTTTCTGTTTATCAGTTTTCTGGCTGTTTGATTATTCGGGGTTACTGAATGATGTTAAAAACAGCTAGATGTTTGGAAAACATTTGACCCATTGTCTTGTTCTAGATATATAAAGTTACATTGGTGGTGTATTTGTATTTCTTTCTAGTTTGGAAAAGTTGTTTGAAGTAATATTTGGATAAATTTGGGAGTCTTGATAAAATCCTGTAAAGATGGGTGTTTTGTATACAGAATGAGAATTGTGGGTTAGAGTTATTTAATCCTAAATTAGACTTAGCTTCACTACATGTATTTTGGATTGGGTTTAGTGACATGGGTGCTAGCTGCTAAACATGAGGGAATGTTTTCACTGAAAAGTAGCAGGAAGAGGAAATGTAGAAATAGTTTGAAGACTATTATATAAAGATGGTAGGCTGAAAGATTAGGCTTGAAGAAGTATGTACTACACACGTGTGGTATAAAGAAATAATAGATAAGTTTGTTTTTTCAAACCCTTGGAAAGGATTGGACAATAGTACAAAATAAGCAAATAAGCAATTAAGTCATGGATGGTAACATCTAGTAACCTTTGTTAAGTATAAAGATTTCTTATGAGAAAACCTCATTGAATATGTTGCTTGTCAAGGCTTTAATACAATTAAGCAGCAAGAAGAAAGCAGATACAAGATTTGTGGTATGGAGAAGAAAACAGAATACCTCTTTGTAGATTGTAAAAGATTTAAAAACATTTGGAGCAGCAGTATGAGAATACAAGATGGTGAGAAAACAAAGGAAATAGATATAAATATGATTTTACATGGGGAACTTAAGTTTATTTAGAAGGTAAATGTTTAGAGTTTGGATCGCAAGGTGTTTGCATGTATCTGGTTTATGTGTAAAGCAAGGTGTAGTGAATTATTATATAAAGAAAAAGTGAGATACTAAAGAGATGAAAAGGAAAAATGTTTCATTGTTATTGAAAGGGTGGTGGTGGAGTTAAACATAAAAAGGGAAAAATGACAGCACATTAAATATTAAGCTGACTGTAAACATATGTGTGTATGTTTGTGTGTGTGTGTGTGTGTGTGTGTGTGTGTGTGTGTGTGTGTGTGTGTGTGTGTGTGTGTGTATGCTTATAAATAATATGTAATTATAGTTATGAAGTAAATTAATTGGTTTTCATAATGAATTCCTACTGTTTTTGATACATGCTTTGGGTTCTTTTTACAGCATCTGAGATAATACCAAATTAGGATCATTAGTTTATTGCCTTATCCACCTCTGTATCAGGAGGATTTAATTGTAACAACAAAGAAAAAGGGCAAAAGCAAAGGCCATTAACATTAGAATGGCATGTGTTTAATTTGAGTGATAATTTTTTTTCATAGGATGAACTTGATATTTTGAAAACGGGCTTCACTTTTTTACCAACTAATAGAGCGCCTATTACTAACACTTTACCAGATTTTAAATTGTTTGTCAAAAAGTTAAATTTGAAATTTATTTATCACAATATTCCGACTACATTGGAAGGGAAAGTATTTAAGAAATCCAGTACAGTTAACCCTCCTTTGATTGGTACATTAAATACTTGTTCTTCTGTTTGTGAAGCTGAATTGTATGAGTCGATTCAAAAATCTAATGGAGACAAAAAAAAAGTAATAAGGTGAAGAAACTTTATAATTTAAATAAAAGACAGGTTAATGCATTAAGACAATTGAGTAATTATTCTAATTTGAGGTATATGAAAGCAGATAGGGGACAAGGAAGAGTTAACATGGAAGTTACAGAATATAGAAAGGTTATGCTTTCTTTACTCTCAGATAGACTTAATTATAAGAAAGTTTCAAAAGACGTTGTTATAAAATGTTATCAGAAAATAGATCTGTCATTATTAGACATGTTATATCAGGGTTATATTTCAACAGACTTATTTGATTTTCTTACAGTAGAAAAACACAGGTGCGTTTTTTGGAATACCTAAAATTCATAAAGATGTAGTCCATCCTCCATTCAGGCCCATTGTCTCTGCACCTTATAATAAGATGGTTAAAATATCTATGTACCTGGCTGGACAACATTTTAAATCCAGTTGTTCAAGCAAGTAGATTTTATTTAAAGGACTCTTGGGTCTTTTTAGATGAACTTAAAAATTATAGATTTTTAGGTGATGAGACCTTTTGTGTACTATTGCTGTATGCTCTCTTTGTACTTCAATACAGCAAGATGAAGGATTGGAGATTGTGAGGCTTTACTTAAATAAATTTTGTAAAAATTTAAAACAGGACATTACTATTATTTGTCAGTTGTTGAAGTTAGTACTGAGTAATAATTTTTTATTTCTGAAAATAGAATTTTTCAACAAACAGGAGGTGTAGCAATGGGGGTTCGTGTTGCCCCAGTGTTTGCTAACCTGGTTATGTGTTGGTGGGAACAGGAGTATCTGTGTAAGTTACCATATTTTAAATGTCAGGTTTTATAAGAGATATATTGATGATTTGTTTTTTATATGGGCAGGAGACAGTGACTTGTTCCAAGAATTTCTTTTACAGATTAATAGAAGTGTTTTGTGGTTAAAATTCACAGAGAATAATAAAGGGATTAAAGTATATTTTTTAGATGTAGAAGTAAGTATGGACATGTTAGGAGAAATGTATTAGTAATATATGCAGAAAAGAAACTTTTACAAATAAATATTTACATTTCAACAGTTTTTACCCAGATTTATGAAGTTTAATGTGCTTAGGGGCCAGGCCACTAGAATTAGTAGATTGACTTGTGAAGATGAAGTTTTCCTTAGAGAAGTAAATTAACTCATTTGGTTATTCCAACAGAGAGGATACCCTAAAGAAAAGCTTAAGAGAATCTTTAATAATGTGATTGAGCAAAGACAGATTACATTTCCACCAAGTGTAAAAACAGGTTTCTCTCCTAAAATGGTTAACTAAGTGAAACATGGTAGTAAATTTCAATAGTCGAGCTGTTCCTTTCCCTTGCCTATGAGTTTAGATGGATCACAAATAAGGGAAATTATTAGTAATAATTGGAAGACCATAATGGGGAATCACGAACTGGTAGAAGTTTTAGGTGAAAAGCCTACATTTATATATAAGAAAGCAAAGAACCAACGAAGCGGATGTAAACTAAAACACAAGAACAGGAACAGCTCACGAAACCAGGACCAGGACCAGTGCAAAGAGTAACAATCTTCAGAAGCTGAAATAAAGTCTTGTAAACCAATTATCAAACATAAGTTGACAGGCCGAACAGTACCAAATGAAATGTCAGCTGCGTAATATTGAGTTTCCTTCAAAGAATAATAAAAAAGTTGTCCAGAAAATTCCACCACAAAGCTGTTGTTAACGAACACCACAAAGCTTTTATTAATTTTATACACTAGTTGATCGGCCAATTAAACAATTAAGTTCATCATTGAAATAAAGAAATCAACTTTTTAAAGTGCAATCGTGCAGTATTGGTGCTGAAATTCTGCTTGTTTTAAACAAGTATAATGTTAATAAATACTAATCAAAAACAAACAACAAAAATACAATTATGGATATTGTTAAAACCTAGTCTTATTCTGAATTTGCAAATTCCACTAACTATTCTTGTGTAACTAATTTATGTAACACTGAAAAACCTTTCATTTAAAAATACATCAATAAAAATAAAAATACATCAATAAAAATAACATATTTTATAACTATTAAAATTCTCTGAATATAGAGTGTCATCTTGTTATTAGGGAAAAGAAAAAGCCCATTGAAATTACCATTGGAATAAATTAGTTGTTCGTTATACTAAAAAACCTGTGAAATTAGTGTTTATATTGATTCATAATATTAATAATTAAATTCTTGTGTAAATTAATTAAATGTTGTTTTTCATTTTTTTTTTTAAAAACTACTAAATTCAAATAAGTCAACTATTCCTAAAAATTGTGAGTTTGTACACGTGTGCATAAAAATTAAAATAATTTATAACTTGTTCCTTCTCATTTTCAGTATACTATTAATGCTAATGCTTTCGTTCATTCCCGGACTCCTTGAAGCATCTAATTTGATTTGCCAGGTTAGTTCTCTAGTTTCCAAGTAAGTTTCCCAGTCACCTCCCCTAGGGTCATTGATGACTCGTTCCAGAACAAAAAATTTTATACACATCTTGTCGCATGATAGAGAATGCTTGTAGAAAGCATTGGTATTTTTCTTTTTTCCAATTTCAAACCATTACAAAAAGTGCATGTGCCTAGGTAAACTATACCCATGGTGTTACAATTGTAGTGGCCTAATGCTCTTAAAGTACAATTCCTGGCTGGAATAAATATTTATTTTCTCAGCATTTAGTAGGAACTTACATTGTCTGCACGCCCCACATTTAAAAGTCCCATTTTTCCTATGTGGAGACATGGTGTTAAAAGTGTTCCTTGTGCTGGTGTTCTGTTCCAGCATTCCTTTAATGAAAGTTAGTGAGCTTGGTAAATAGTTTTTAATGTCTTCTTGTGATGTGAGCATAGACCAAAAGACTTGTAGTGTGTTTTCAATAAAGACTGCATCCTTGGTGTAAGTGTAACTAAAACTGTTTTGTGCATCTTTATTTCCTCTGCTACTGTTTTTAAGAGCCAGAGGACCTTTACTTAACAAGGGTGGAAACTCAAAGTCTCTTTTTCTTGTTATCTCCTCGGTTATCATATTAATTAACTGGGACGGATACCCCCTTTCTACCAACATGTTTGTTAAAGTTACAGCCTCTTTCAAAAAAGCCTCTGAGGTACTGCAATCAACTGACTCCTTATAATTCCTTTTTTGGTGTAAAAGGGGTGTGAGCTTTCAAAATGCAGAAATGTATTGGAAAATAGTTGATTCAGTGTTCTCCTTTACTGTCCTTGGTGAGAAGGATGTCCAAATAGTGCAGTGAATTAGTATTGAGCTCATAAGTAAAAGACAAGAAGTTAGTTGTTGTGTTAGTGTATTCAAAGAACTCCAAAAAACATTCTTTTGAACCCTGCCACAGTAAACAAATGAAAAGAATGTTGTGCTTCCATTTTGAAGAATGTATGTAACTTTGCTCCCATTTGTGTAAAACAATATTAGCATAGGATGAGGCACAAGGGGAGCCCATGGCTACCCCTTTCTTCTGTCTAAAGTATTTTCCGTTGAAGAATATGTAATTATTATTAAGGATAATTTCCATAAATTCTGTCAATAAGTTAATCTGGTTGTTACTTAATTCACTTAGATTTATCAAGATGTCAGAAAACCAGTCAATTCCAGTGTCATGAGGTATACTTGGGAACAGTTCTATAACGTCTATGGTGATCATCAAGACGTCCTTATGGCAAATGTTGGATGGAATACTGGCCAGAAATTCCCAAGAGTCTTTACACACATGAGGGAGTATGGAAATTACTGGTTTGATTTTGTGTTCAACAAATTTACCTAAAGGTTCAGTGATGCTGCTTGCTCCAGCAACAATTGGCCTAAATTTCAAAGGAAATATTCCTTTGTGAACCTTTGGTATGCCAAATAATATTGGAGTTTTTGGATGCGGAACATTTAAATAATTAAATAATTCTTCATTTATCACCCCTTGGAGCAAGTGGTCATTCAAAGTATGTTTGATGTTAGCTTGGGCAACATTGAGTTCGTTGATAGATGATTGTTCATAAGTGTTGGAGTCCTGTAAGATGTCATACATCGCACAACAGCTTTGTGGTGGAATTTTCTGGACAACTTTTTTATTATTCTTTGAAGGAAACTCAATATTACGCAGCTGACATTTCATTTGGTACTGTTCGGCCTGTCAACTTATGTTTGATAATTGGTTTACAAGACTTTATTTCAGCTTCTGAAGATTGTTACTCTTTGCACTGGTCCTGGTCCTGGTTTGGTGAGCTGTTCCTGTTCTTGTATATAAGAAAGCAACAAATTTGAAACAGATCTTAGAGAATTCATCTAAGCTTTCTTATAATGAAAGGAATGTTAAGAATTTGGGTACTTTTCCATGTCAAAAATGTTCATATTGTAGATTTATAATGACAGTTTGTAGTTTCCACTTTAAACACATAGATTATGTACTAACTGCAAATGATAGATTCAATTGTCAAAGTGAAGGTTTAATATACTTTGATATATGTTCAAATTGTTATCATTGTTATATAGGTAAAACCACATGGAAATTAGCTGATAGAGTAAAGGAGCACATTTTAGCTATAAAGAAAAAAGATAGTACAAATGCGTTAGCTAGGCATAGAAATTTTCAATTTTCAGTTATTGAACAAGTTGATAAGAGAAGGTTTGCAGGGTCATTTAATGCTTATTTCAGAGCAGATATTGTTCCAGGTATAAACGAAAAAATATCTGTAAAAAGGTATTTACATTATAAGAACATTTGACACTTGTAATTAATAATGTTTTTATATAGGAACATTATATTTATTATTTATTATTTTTTGGGTTTATTTTGAGATGGGTGTGCACATAAATCTGTTTGTATTGGTATTTTTATATTTTTTAAAAGAAGTTCACAGTTTTTAAGGATGGCGCAGTGGTGGAGTGGTTGCCTCACAGCAAGAAGTTCTCTGGTTTGATTCTCGGCTGGAGTGCCTTCTGTGCAGTGTCTGCATGTCCTCCCTGCATTTGTCTGGGTTTACTCCCATGTTACAAAGACATACATCTGGAGCATTTCTCCCTGGGCCTCTGCTGAAAATTGGCTTTGCTCCAAGTCGGACTTTCCCAGTAAACAAATGTTAAATAAATAGGTTTAATTATTTGGGTTAATTGAATGCAGTTATTGTATGGTGTCAATGAAAGAATTGTATATAAGTAGGGTGTTTGACAAGTTAATTTATTCTGAAGAATCTCTTGTTATTAAAAGAACAAAAGTGCTTAATATAACTGTGATTTCTGTTTTATTTTATTCTTTTTAGTGCCTTACTTTGGTGCCATTGTGAGTTTATACATAAGCAGATTTGCCATTAGTGAGTATCTTTATGTTGATTAAGAAACAATAGCAAAAGATTTTATATTTTGTCATTAGCAAGTAAGATGTTAATAAATACATGAAAGAGCACTCCTGTAGCTCAGGTTACATGGATGAAGTTTTCTTTGAACATGTGAAGGAGATTCCTCTTGTACATCTGTTCTATCTTGTATTGAAGATGGTCGTACACTTGGTCTGAATACTAAGTTGAAAGACAAAAGGATGAAAGAAAGCAGAAGACAATACCAGAAAATAATTAAAAGACTACATCCTGGAGATCAAGGTGGGAAACTTGACTCCAGAAGAAGGTGAAGGAAATCCACACATTGTTGGCCTACTACTCTGGAATGATGTCACAGAGGTGGAGCCATCGGGAAAGAGTCTTAGCTTATGGAAGCACTTCAAACCTACAGAATCTGCAGGCCAAAATTTAACCAGACAAGCCTGCAAAATTTGCAGCTAAGTCCCCAGGAGTGAAAGTGTTCTTCAAAGGGTAAAAGAGAAACAACATTCATAACGCAACTAATAAGCTAGCTGGATTTCAGTCCTGCCATCCACTAAAAACAATATGCAGAAAAATGCCCTGGAACTCTCATTGAAAAACCAAGGTCTGAGCCCAGTGACATTCAACATATTCAAGGACATCAGCATCTGTTGAAATGGCTCTTGACAGAGAGTGCTGCACTGTATAAACAATAAACTGTTTCCATTTACAAGCCTGAATGGAAGGCTTTTTGGCAGCTGCCATTTCTCTATAGCTCTAGCTGGCACACTGAAAGGGGTCAAAGGAATAAGTCCTGAACCAGGACTTAGATGGAGGAGATTGCTGTCCAATAGTAGGGTTCACCCCTGGCCAAAATAAGAATTACTGTATTACTTTTAGCTGATGTATGAACCCATGCTGAACTGCTGAGTATGAGTTTAACCGTCATTCCCTGAATTAACTAAAGTACATAAAATAGTCGGATCATTATGCTGTCGTGACAGGTTTTAAATCATATGTCGATAGACAAAAAAACAAAAAAAAACAAACAAACAAAAAAAAACAGCCAAAACAATTTTCAGCAAACCTCAGAGGAGGGGCAATTCCCTGCACACTCTCTGAACTTATTTATACCTGCTCTGATGTCACACAACAGTGGAGAAAAGAGAAAACTCCACTGTTGCTATAAGTTGTTTCAGCAATATTACCTTGACCCACCAGCATTTGTATTAATGTTTGTCTGCACACCTACACTTCTCCAAAATAATGACAATCACAATCCAAGTCATAAATGCATGAACATGATCATTTCAACTCCCTTCTTTTTGAGCTGCTGACCAAATAAGAGAACAGGAAGACCACGATCCCCTGGTGGTAGAATGTCCAATCTCTGGAGTGTTTCACTAGACAGATATGTCACTAGCATGGTCTCTAGAGAAGCAGCTCCAAGAAAGAACTGAAGGGCTACATCTAAACAGCAGCCAGCAAGTTTCCATCATCAGGAAATAGAATTGTTGGAAGAGTGAAATCTAAGAAAATAGCAAAGTGTCAGATGAGCAACATTCCTTGGAAAGGGGGATGGCCTTCTGCCTACTTGCCTGTTAATGCACCACATTGTGGACCAGATAGTAAGCCAAAAGAGAGGGGGTCCCTGAAGACATTAAGATGTTATGATGTAGCCAGCTGGTGCATGATGGAGAGTAATGTGTACCTTGTGTTCAGTGTTTCCTTCATTGTACAGTGAAGGTAGAGCAGCTGAGGAAGCTAGAGGTGATGGAAGTGAAGTGCAATTGTAGAGAGGGTTAAAGATAACAGATTACAGTGGATAAGACACATATGCAGGAAAGTAGACAGCAATCTTGTGAAGAAGGTAAAAGGAAATGGGGGTATCCAGCAAGAAGGTGGATGGATTGTGTGAGAGAAGACCTGCAACAAGGTGGATGGATTGTGTGAGAGAAGACCTGCAACAATCAACCATGATTTTTGAAGAAAGTAGGATAGTGGCACTGAATCGCGAGAGATAGTGACAGTTAATGCTACACCCTGACCCCATGTAGAAAATTAGAAAGGGGGGGGTTGATGATGATGATGATGAGTTGGGTTGTAGTAAGGCCTCTGTCTCTATCTGCCATGAATCCAGACTCAAGAATCTTTCTTGAAGTCACACGGATTGCACAATGTCATCTAACTAGTTTAACTATGTGTCTGTAGAGAATATGTTGCACATTGCTGTGTTATACACATCATGGCAAAATATTAGATTTACTCATTTTATATGCTTTTATTTTTAATGGCTGTTTATCCTGATAGTTGTGCGTCTGTGTGTGTGTGTGTGTGTGTGTGTGTGTGTGTGTGTGTGTGTGTGTGTGTGTGTGTGTGCGTGTGTGTGTGTGTGTGTGTGTGTGTGTGTGTGTGTGTGTGTGTGTGTGTGTGTGTGTGCATTCCTGTGGCTGTTTATCTTGATAGTTGTGTGTCTGTGTGTGTGTGTGTGTGTGTGTGTGTGTGTGTGTGTGTGTGTGTGTGTGTGTGTGTTCCTGTTGGTCTATATATCATAACAGTGGATTCTTTAAAGCACACATATGGTACACTCTACAGATACATTTTCATTTACCTGTATAAATGGCATATCAACAATATTTATGTACAGTCAGTGTTCATAAGCAATTTATCTATAAGATTTGCACATCATGAAAACTACAAAAATGTCCATAAACCCTCAATGTTCACTTGCTAAAACACCGAATAAAAGTTTATGCACTGCACATGCAAAACACAGGCAATAACCATAAAACACCTTGACTGGCCAAAAAAAAAAATCCTAAACCCAAATTTTGAATTAGTTAAACCAATAAAAGCTAAATAAAATAATAAATAAATAAACTAAAACAAGGACTGCATTTCTCCTTCACTATAATGTAAAAAATAAATAACTTCACACAGAGCGCACATACACACACACACACACACACACACACACACACACACACACACACACACACACACACACACACACACACACACACAAAATCACTCCCCTAAAAACAATGTATCGCACCAAAATCAAAAACCTATAAATGAAATTCACACTTATTATAATGAAATAAATAAAAGAAGTAAATTTAAAAAACGATTAATCGCAGCAAACCAGTCAGGAAACAGTAATACTGGCAAATAGACCTGCCCTGGGATTCACGAAGCTGAAATTTCCATGCAGGAGCAGTGTAGGCACTCCTGCATGGAATATGGCTGCCGAGCGATCCAGGAATGTGCCGTTTTGACATTCATGAGCCTGCATACACTGTTCCTACACGGAAAGCCCTGCAGTATGCTAATCATCTCATTTGCTGGTGAAAACCATGCAAATGAGCTGAATTACTGATTCAGGAAGTAGGCAGGTCTCTGTGCAGGAACAGTGTAGGGTGCAGAAATTATTCGGCTAACAGCCAAATACATTTCTGCAAAATAGAAAACGATGGCATGGCAGCCTCAAAGAAAGTATGTAGTCCCTTAATTAGGCATGCCAATGGCCATAGTTTATTTTTTTTTTAAATAAAAGTTTTTATTTTTGGCCGATCATAGGCCACGGTGGTGCAGCGGTTAGCATTGTCACCTCACAGCAAGAGGTTCTCCCATTCGATTCTCGGCTGGAGCACCTTCTGTGTGGAGTCTGCATGTCCTCCCTGTGGTCAAATGATGCCTAAAGACATGCAGGTAGGTGCGTGCATGAATGGGTGTGCCTTCTTTGAAGGTTGGGTATCGGGCTGACAACTTGTCACCATAAAAATCAACTGCTAATCATTAGTGGACCAGAGTTCCGCTGTGGCGACCCCTAACTGGGATAAGCTGAAAGACATACATATGGCTGTTTAGGTAAAGGGCAGCGGCAGCGGCACACAAATGGGATTGTGCTGAAAATACACACAAAAAAGGAAAAAATCAAGTTTGAGAGAAATCTGCATTTTGCCATAATTGTCAATGGCATGCAGAATAAAAGCAATAGCAGGGAATAGTGGTTGCTAAGGGGAAAGACTCAGTGTAAGTGTGGTAACTCAGGAGTAAGGCAGTGGGGTATGCAAATTAGGGGATTTATACTGAATCACAAATTCCTTCTATGTGTCAGACTACACCTAACTGTGCAGGTTCTCCAACACCAGGAGGAGCAGCTAACATGAAAAGGGGGTGTGTCATGATTGCTGTAAGCTCACTGGAGCTCAGTGGCCTGTGTTTGCCCTTAGCTAAGCACAGCTAAGGCAGGGGGTGTGTCCGAGGCCATATTTCTCTATTCCATGAAATGCAGAGCATGTTCGCATCTAGGAAGGGCCAGTTCTGCTGAAAATGATTTACTTTAGCTACACAGGTGTGTACAGCATGCACCAGGCCTAAAACACCAAAAACAAAACAAAACAAAAATCAACCACATGGGATAGCAAAACTGTTGACATTTGAGCACCGGGAATGTGCAGCTAGCATCAGGGCTTAAACAGGGAGGAAATGGGAAAGGGAAGGAAGGCAATCAAGGAGAGCAAGCATAGCTGGCAGGTGGAATGTACCAGAATCAGCCAATTACACAGGCAGCAGCCCAGCACACTACTATAAACTATGCAAACACATTTCCCACAAACTCTGCATCACTGGTGTACACATTTAGGGAATTTTAAACTGACAAATCTAACAAAACATGTTAGGGGCTGCTGTTGCTCTGATCTATCAGTAAATGCTAGAGACTGAGGGTGGTGAGGAAGAAAATGCTGACAACCAACTCAGACTGAGACGGAGGAGAAGAGTGATCAGACCCAGGGTAACCTACCAGGGGCTACTTGATCTGGAGATAGTAGAGTGATACAGGGTGGACAGGGACATGCTTCAGCAACTTGTTGAGCTGTGCCGGCCTTGCCTCAGAGCCAGAACCAACAGAAGGGAACCCATCCCAGTGGATAGCAAGGTATGTGTAACCTTAAGAATACTAGCTACAGGTCCTTTCCAAAGACCAGCTGGGGATATCATGGGGTCTCACAGCCATCTGCATCCAGGATACTCCACCATTTCCTGGATGCCATGTGATCACATGCCACTGAGCACATTCACTTCCCCAGCAACTGTGAGGAGAGGACCAGCAATATGCATCTCTTCCACCATGTAGCAGAATACCCAGAGGTACTGGGTGCCATATACTGCACGCACATCCACATCAAAGCACCACTTGGTGAACGGGGTAGGGTCTACATAAACTGCAAGGGCTTCCCCTCCATCAACTGCCAGGTCGTGTGTGATGCCCAGGGCATTATCATGAATGTGTGTGCTGGCAGCCCTGGAAGCTATCACGACTCCCACATCTGGCATTCATCACAGCTGTATTGGGCATTTGCCAGTGGGGACATCCCATATGGCAAGCTGGTGGGGGATGCTGGCTACGTATTGGAGCCGTGGCTGACGACACCCATAAGAAATGCACACACACCCACACAAGAATACCATAATGAGGCACATGCTCAAACCAGGATCATTATAGAACATGTATTTGGGATGCTCAAGTCTGCTGCCTTGACATATCTGGTGGAGCCTTGCAGTACTCTTCAGCCACATGCGCACACATGTTCATAGTATGTGCCATTCTACACAATATGTTCCTGTGGAAACAGCTGCAGCAGGAACAAAATGGGAAAGAGCCACACTGCCCCCCACCATTGCCAAGGCCTCCACAGGCACAGAGTGACTCGGAGGAGGAACATCCTGAGCTTGCCCCTGTAAGCAGATGGAGGCATGCCCAGTATACCCTGGCCTTGGCAAAGAGGCAATGTATAGCACATACACTGACATTGTAGGGCCCCAGGGACTGATCTCTCTCAACCTCTGACTAGCACACACAGTAAAATGGATGCCAGACATCACACCACCTATACCTGACCATGTATAGGCAGTGTATTGCATGCATCTGAAATAGTCATCTCTCAAGCACCATCCTCACAACAGCTGCAGGCACAAGGTAAGTCAGTCTCTGTAACAAAATAAACTAATGGAGTGGAATTTTCTAATAGCATATCTATGGTATTGATCAAGCATGTAAGGGAATGGGCTGGCTAACTGGGATAGCAGCAGACACCTGACAGCTCTGTGGGACAGCAGGAAGTGTATCCCCAGTACTGCCCTAACCACACCATGCAGTACCACCCTAGTTGACAAATACCACTGCAGTATATGTGGTGAGCCAAATAACTGAGGGGGGGTTATAGGTCACATGAATGGATGTCAAAGTGGGGGTCCCATTCCCACCACCAACCCCACACAGTAGATCAGCTGTAGAAAACCATACAGAAATGCCTGGCAAAGGCCCCCACATGTTGACATCCATGAAGTCCCCCACCAACAGACTTTTACACAGTGATATCACAGCAAGTCTGGCAGTGGCTGTATGGCTTATAAAGGTAAGAAGTCTGAAACTACAAATGTCTGTGCCAGAGCAATTTGACCTGTGGTTGATACAGTTTTGCCTGTAGTCTGAAAGATAGGGAACACCACTATGCTAAATGGGACCAAAATGTTAAGCAAATATAAGCACAGTCTGTGCAGATGTGTATCGTGTACATTTTTGTCACCCCCCATAGTCCAATAGAAATGCAGTAACATGTTCCTAGCCTTAAGCAGCATCCAGCTGTCACCTAGAGTGATGGCACAACAGTAACAGAAAGCACTTGTCAGTAACACCCACAGTCAACTTACTGGTGCCATCCCAGGGTGACTCCTGCCAGCAGCCTGGGGACATATGATCATCAGAATGCACTACCCTGCTGCAGATGGCCTTCATCTGTCACACCTGGCCTACAGGCCTCTGGCAAATGCCGATGCCTCACCCACAGTGCCCTTTAGGGAGTGTCATGCGGTCCATAACATCAACATAACACAGTCCACAAAATGCAAAGAAAGGCCATGCTGATAACTGCTAGGAGCAAACCTGCCAACCTCAGGGAGCCAGAAATCTGGACAAAGCTATGAATAATGGGGTGATGGAGGTCCAAAGAGAAGGACACCTGTGAAATACTGCTCTAATAATGTTATAAAGTTGATGGAATTATTTGTATTAGCATGGAATGTCTGATGGGTACGAAGTCTGAAACTACAATGTCAACTATCAGTAATATCTGACTTCAACCCTGAGTGACTTGCAAAACACTTTTGCTGGAAAACCACACTTTTTTGGGTAACCAACAAGATATATGAGTCATGGATGTGGACATTTTGTGATACTCTGTACAATCGACAGACAGGGCTAGGAGTTTAAATATGGGAATGCACTCACTGCAGGCAGGCCTAACCCTGGAAGATAGTGACATGTCTGCACCCACAGAACTCTGGGCCACAGCCATGAGGAGTACACACCCCTTCCTGATCACTCATCCTATCCAACATCCTAACCCCAACATGTGGCCGTCCAAGCAAAATGAGGTGGGCCATACATATATGTGTGACAAACACACACCTCCAGGCTGGTCAAACAGTTTGACACACACAAGACCCTCCAAGTGCAGTCAACCATTGAGGAGAACCTAATGCAAAGTACTGGTAGCTATAGGCAAACATATCTACCCAGGAACCCCCCCCCCACATATCCTATCCCTTACAAATCTATCTGGAGGCTGCCTGTCACCCTGACCCTGTCTGACTTATATTACCCAACTATGGACTGGAAATCAGACCAGGCCAGAACATAAATGCACAGAGATTCCATCATTGTAATATATCACCAAGGTGCTGGACTATTTCCACAGCACCAGCAGTCAATTGCTTGTGGGCACACCCCTCAACAGGCTAGATTGTGCAAGAATGCATAGCATTAGGCCCATAAACCTGGTGTGTGCATCATCCATCCTGTATTCCTCTGGCAAATCACTGTGATGATCTGAGGAGGTATGTTACGAGGTACTGAAACAATACATGACAGTGTCAAATGGCATATATGACAGATATCTGCTAAAACAAGCCCTGTAACCCTAGCAACCCATACATTACTGAGAGAAATTGTCACAATCACTGAATGGCCCATTGTCCCCACATTTTGATAGGCTATCTCCAGATATCCTGCACCAACAGGTTGAGAAGTATAGCTGTAACACAAAACAAACCAGACTGGAGTACAACAATCCCTGGAATGGAGTCCCAGATGTACTATAGAAGGACACACTGGGCATGCTCATACACTTAGAGAAATGTCAGTAGGATCTAGGAATGAACAGGCCTTCCCCACCCAGTGCACTTCCCATTGCCCCACCTTAGTAGCCCTGAAGATGTCTGTCACCATAAAAGTCACTTTTGGAATGAACAGGCCTTCCCTACCCAGTGCACTTCCCATTGCCCTACGTTAGCAGTCCTGAAGATGTCTGACACCATAAAAGTCACTTTTTTTAGACCTAACTCCATAAGCACTGTGGCGTGTGTGATAACTGCATAACACTATAGTACAAATAACTAGTGAGGTAGGAGTTCTACAAATGTAAAAGTGTGTGTGTGTGTGTGTGTGTGTGTGTGTGTGTGTGTGTGTGTGTGTGTGTGTGTGTGTGTGTGTGTGTGTGTGTGTGTGTGTGTCTGTGTGTGTTCACAACTAAAAGCTTTTGGGTCAATTCAAACCCAGTACACTTCCCCTTTCCCTACTTTAGCAGTCCTGCAGATATCAGTCATCTTAGAAGTGCCTTCTGTCAGGCCTCAGTCCCATAAGCTCTGTAGCACATGTGATAACTGCAAAACACTGTAGTACAAATAACTAATTAGGTAGAAGTTCTATTCTCAGTCCTGGCAAATATAAAAGTGTGTGTGATAGTTGTGTGCACCAGACTGAGGGAGTTGTTTGTTTGTTTGTTTATAGGTGAAACAGTTTTATGCCATTCTCACCCACAACACTTCACACTGCCTCATCTTATCAGTCCAGATGATGTCAGTCCCTTATCAGCAACTTTGGCCAGCTGTCAGCCATATAAGCTCAGTAGTGCATATGATAAATGCTTAGCACTATAGTACAAATGACTAGTTTGGCAGGAGTTCTACTCTTGTATCCATCAAATGTGTGTGTGGGCATGTACGTTTGTAAGCAGATGTATTTTGATATGTTTCCCACCCACTGCCCTACTTTATGAGTCCTGCTGATGTCATTTCAGTTATCAGCACCTTTGGCCAGTAAGCTCTGTAGCACGCATGATAACTGAGTAACACTATGGTACAAATAACTACTTAGATAGGGGTTTTACTATCACATCTGACAAGTATAAGTGTGTCTGTTTGTACGACAAAGTGTTTTGATAGGTTTAACACCCACTGCACTACTTCCCAGCCCTGCTGATGTCATTCCCTTTATAGGTTCACAAGTGTGTAGTAGGCAGCAGAAGTATTTTGATATGTTTCCCACCCACTGCCCAACTTTACCAGTCCTGCTGATGTATTTCCCCATATCAGCATCTTTGGCCAGTAAGCTCTGTAGCGTGCATGATAACTGAGTAACACTATGGTACAAATAACTGCTTAGATAGGGGTTTTACTATCACATCTGACAAGTATAAGTGTGTCTGTTTGTACGACAAAGTATTTTGATAGGTTTAACACCCACAGCACTACTTTCCAGTCCTACTGATGTCATTCCCTTTATAGGTTCACAAGTGTGTAGTAGGCTAATGGCCCAGGAGCCTTTACAAGCCTAGCACATAGAAGGGCCCTGCCATTGTGCCATGCGATATTACTTCCCAGTGTCTGTATAGCCACTGCAGTGATCCTTGGGTTGAACTATCTATTACCCATCCACTCATCAAGATTTCTCTGGAACAGGGTCAGCTTGGTGCTCTGCATGACATATATGGGAAGTGGATTTCAGGCCATGTGCAGTCTCTTGGTGAGGGACCTGTCCCACCGGAATGTTGTGGTGATTGTGGTACTGAGGTAGAGGTCTCTGCAGTGTGTGGTGTGGATGGATTTATATGTAGCTCAGACATGTCTTTGTAAGTCAAGCACAGATAGCTGCTAATTAGGTGATTTGACACACTTGGGTCTTCTGAGTCTGTCTGTGTAAGATGTGTGTTTAATGCCTAGGAACCCCTTTGTGAGGTGCTTCTGTGGCCTCTCTGGCTGTAGCAGGTGTCTGGTGAGGTACTTGGCAAATGGGCCATAATACTTGAGGAGTGGTCTAATGAGGGAATAGAAAACAGAGATCATTACTTCTGTCTTCCTGGATGCAAAACACTTGGTAATGCAATGTGCCATATAGAAGGACTTCCTGACCACAGTGGCAATGTGGTGCTTGAAGGAAAAGTTGCTGTCAACCTGTGTCTCCAGATCTCTGATAATGCCTACAGTGTTCATTGGGCTCCCATTGATGTGGTACTTACTGGGAACTGAGTGTTTTACCAAAGGAGATGATGGATTTTGTGGTGTTAAGCTTTTGGCCATTGAATGCATCATAGCCTGTTAATACAGGCCTGCTGTCTGCTGCTGTGAACCACCTCTCCATTACAGCACAAATGTCAATGTCCTCCACTCTGAGGAGTGCTTTGAGTGACTGCATCTTAATAGTTAGATGTCTACTGTTGAGCTGCATGACCCTCAGATTGCATATATGTCTAGCTGTTACAGTGGTAATTTGATTTGGGACACTGCCTAATAAGGCACTATAGGGGTGGTAAGACACTTACACTGTACCTGGAAACCCAGGACTGACAGATTTAGGACATCTCTGGCAAGACATTGAGGTCTGTCAATCATGTTATCCCAAACAGAGAGATACTGGATCCCCTGAGAATGACACACAACACGTAAGCCAATGTTGCAGTCAATTATCTGTTGATAGTACTACAGCGTCATTCTGGGTGATGGCAGTATACTGCTCAGGGCTACTGTCACACCTGCTTAGACCACATAATCTGAGAGTTCAACCATGTCTCTTCTTATGTAGTCTAGGGAGGTGTTTCTCAGGTCATTCACACCCACATGGTATGGAGTGGCCTGAATGGGTATGTCATGTGTTGGGTGCTGGCATGTGATAGACAGTTGGTTGTTACCTCCTCCATAATCAACTTAGTGAGTGGGACATCTGTGTGCCGCAGTACTGAGTCACCCATGATCATGGTATTGTGCAAGGTGGTTAGCCTTAGAAGCTTAGGTTGAGGGGCACACTGTGTAGGTGACATATGTGTCCTTTGGCATGTGCTATGTCATGGTGTCTGAGTGGGTCTCTGTCTTGCTGGTCTGTGCTGTTTATGTAAATGTCCATTGAGTGCCTCTGTGAAGGTGGGTGTGTGGCTTTTCAGTGTATGTCAGGGCTGTCATAGTGGGTGCTGTAGTGAGCTATGTGTTCTACATGGCGTGGTGCAGGTGTTGATCTTATCCTCTTGACCAGTTAGTCCAGTCTTTGCTGGAGAGTCCATATTTCTACATTTGGTGATATAGGGGTAACTCTCACTGGTCTGAGTGTTTGGAGTTTAGAGGAGAGGGTTGTCTGTGTACATGAGGCAGTTGCAACAGTGCCTCCGAATGGACAACTGCACCAGGTTAATGGGTGAAAGCATGGAAAACCGCACTTCAATCATACCAGTAGAGGTGATCATAACTAGTAAGTACTGGTGCTAATTCTGTGATGAACGAGTACTGCTGATGTCTCCCAGGTGTGATACACTTATTGATACAATAACCTGTTGATGTGCAAAACTATAATGCTATTTGAAGTGCTAGACAGAACTAGCAAGATGTAAGGGAGAAACTGAAGAGACTTCCTCCCACCTGTAATACTTTACCTCACCTGTGCAGTTATCAGCACCTTTGGCCAGTTGTAAGTACAGTAAGCTCTGTAGTGAAATTGTGTAAGCTTCGTGGCATGTTTGCTAACTGTGTAATGCCATAATACAAATAACTAGATAGGCAGGAGTTCTAATCCCAATACTGGCAACTGTGTGTTTGTGTAAGAATCATGTACTGTGGATCACATCTTGTGTGGCTGATACTATTTTGATGCATGTACCATACATGGCAGGTTACCACCTCCTGATGCCATTACTTTATATAGTGTGGTAATGGCATCTGCCTCACATGCAGCATGTGAAATCATTGTACAGGCCATACCAGTCCTCTGTACAGATGTGTCTGGAACATCCAGATGTTTGGAACCTATTAGTGCTCTGTCTGCCTTAACAATGCCCATGTATGTGATATTGTTGCCAAATAGGCCACAGTGAGCATATTGACACATATGGCAGCATCAGGTATCATACCTGACTGAAACAACATACTGATACAACGTCTGCTACCCTCTCACTTGTTCAGGCTTGTAGGTACAATACATGAGTCCAGACGCTTGGTTTTACAAGTGAATTGTTCATGTCATGGGTCACATTAAAGGTTGGGAAAGGTGTGGACTGACATATTGTGGTCTCAGTCAGTATATATCAGAAACAAATGGCATCTTAGCAGGTGTGTGTATACATTTTATATCCACTGTATAACAGTAATGTTTCATACATGTCCCTACCTTAGTCAGTTTGTCCTACACATTTTGCTGGTGTCTCTCCAGATGTCTTGCACTGACAGGTTGTGAGGTATGCTACAGGAATGTTACATTCTCTTCAGATAGACCCCTATGGTGACTACTGTGATGCAATACAATTAACCCCACCATAAGTGAATATGCGCATAAAGCAATATGGCTATTAATCATAGTTGTGTGCATGGTAACTTGCATGCCCTCCTCATGCCTGGGGTATTTCCAAAGCACAACAGAAAAATTCCATACACACCAGCTTCAGAGTGCTGTCCCATATGCAGACCAGAGTGACCTATGTAGTTGTGGGAGAGAGGTATTGGCAGCAGACTTGCATGTGCCCTTTGTAAAGGATGGATGCAGCATGTCTGCACATTTACAGTACAACACCCAATACTACACAATCTGCTGTCCTTCACCATAGATTTGCACTTCTGTGCATTAGCAATCCCCATCCACAGCTACATTCTGACCTGGCACATGCATGTAGATACTGTATAGATACAAGTATGTCTCATACAGTAGTCTACTAATCCCCACTGAGACCTTCCCTGCATGCTCCTTGTCCATTGTTTGGGTGCCACCCACCTCCAGCAAGTGGGGCTTTGTACCCTGGTGTTGTACTGTGATGGGTGGCCCAAGCTTGGCAAGGAGTTCCTCATTTGGTGTCAGCGAGGGCTGCATGGCTGGGCCCCCACCTGTGGTTGTGGGGTCCCTGGCCATGGCAGCAGCCCTTTGCCAGGCATGGCATATGAGGTTGGTGGCATGATGACACACCTGTTCTTATGTACATGCATCCAGGCCCATCTCATTTACCCTGTGGACTAGGTCATTCCACAGGGCGGTCCACTCCCACAGATGTTCCTGGCTGTGTCCAAACATCATGTTGTAGTGCTGTATTAGTAATTCTACAATTTCAGTGGTTTCTGCTGCTCTGTACGGGGGATTCCAGATATGATGCATCCTGCCTGGAAGACAAACAGTAAAACACATCATAGCACCTTATACAGTTGTCAACAGTATGGACAGAAATTGCACATCAACAGTGGATATTTCTTGCCAGCACTTAGCTACACCATACCCCTGTAATCTCTCAGCACAATATTAGCTTGCATTTCACTCCTGGCCTTGATGTGTCATATTTACCCCAATGAAGGAGAGTTAATTGCATAAACCTCTATTCCCCTTTCATTTCTGTATAGAGGGATAACAGTGGCCATCTTCCATGTGGATATTGTGTGGATGTTGCCAAGGCTGTGTTTGAATATGGTGTGTGATGGCACTGTGAACACTTGCCTGAGTTCATGTAGGATGCAGACAGGGATGTTATCGGGCCCCAAGGAGAGTTGCTGTTGTTGCCTTTCAATAGGCAATATGTACCTGCTCACCATTGATGAGGGGAGGGGTGCAGTTAATGTATGTGCATATTCCCCTATAGGGATGGGGGGACAGGGGGGTGATGTCCACACCTAACCTGTCTGATGCAGGTTGCCTATATCCATGGCATGTGTGTATGAGGTGTGATTTAACACCAGTACATGGTGAACTGTGTTGTTGCCTCTGGAACTGACAACATATGTGGAGACACCCTTGTGACTGGCTTTAGAAATGTGGATATGTGTGATTTGTACTCATAGTTAGCCTTACATGGAGTCACCTGTGACCTTACATCCTTGTTCAGATAGAAGTGGACATGCTTCCAAGTTGTTGTCTGCACCTATTTGGCCCTGTACAACAATATAGGAACCTATTATGTGGTTTGTGTATTGCAGCTGTTGACCAAAGGGGATTACTCTACCATGGTGAAGGCGGCTTTTACAGGTCAGGTATTGCTGAGTCCATACAGTTACCATGGATATATAAGTGTACACACCCCTGTTACAATGCCTGATCTTTGTGCTATTGTAACTTGACACCACAATAACCATTTTCAAAACAATTCCCACCTTTAATGTGACATATAGCCTGTACAATTCCATTAAAAACATGACATCTGTTTTGGGAAAACATATGCAAATTGAAATCAGTACAATAAGCTGTTTGCATGAGTGTGCACGCCCTTACACAGATACTTTGTGGAAGCACCCGTTGAGATAATGACAGCATTCAGTCATCTTAGGTCAGAGTCTATCATCATGGCACATCTTTACTTGGTAATAGTTGCCCAGTCTTCCTTCCAACAGGCTACAAATATGTCAGTTACTGAAGGCATATCTTGCACACAGCTCTATTCAGGGCAACCCACAGATTGTCTGTTGGGTGTAGGTCTGGCTGGCACATTTCCAAACTATAATTTCCATCTAGTGAAGCCATTCTTTTGCCGATTTGGATGTATACTTGGGGTCATACTCATGTTGACAGACAAAATCCCTCTTCATCTTCACCTTTCTAGTAGACTGAAGGTTTGGGGACAAAACCGGTTGGTTTATGCAACTGTACATAATTCCTTCCATCTTGAGTGGAGGCCCAGTTCCAGCTTTTGAAAAGTGACACCACAGCATGATACTGCCACCACCATGCTTCACCAGGGGGATGGTGTTCTTTTGGTGATGCAAAGTGTTGTGTTGGGCCAAACATACTTCTTGCAATTGTGGGCTAAAGGTTCAACCTTGGTGTCATCAGAGCATGACACATTGTCCAACATGCTTTTTGGAAACTTGATGTACTGTTTGGCATTGTTTGTCCAGCCCTGGATGTTTTTCTGTGTAAGAAAAAGCTTCCATCTAGCAACCCTACTCCATAGGGCAGACATATGGAGAATACAGAAGATTGTTATCACATATGGTGCACACCCAGTATTTGGCAGGCATTCCTGTAGCTCATTCACTGTTGCTGTCAGTCCCCTGTCAGCCTCCATGGCCAGCTGTCATCTTGTCATGTCATCCATTTTGGATGGATGTCTAGGTGTTTGCAGTGGCACTGCTGTCCCATATCTTCTCCACTGTCTGATGACTGTCTCCACTGTATTCCATGGTATATCCAATGTTGGGGACACTTTCTACTCTTCTTCTGACTGATACCTTTCCACAATGAGTTCCCTTCAATGTTTTGTAAGCTCTCTGCCAAGCATGTCTTCTGCTGTAGCAGGCAGCTGGGTAAATGTCAAATATATCCTACTAGGACAGTTGAACATTATTTGGGGTTAATCAGAGTCTTGTTAATTGATGGCATATGTGTAACCAAAAAAAGAATGCTGTAATTACTGCAAGAGGTGCATCAACCAAGTAGTGGTTTCTGTTTGTGAACATGTATGCAATTAGTTTATAGTACATTTCTTATGTTTTACATTTTCTCACCCTAACAGATTTGTTTGTCAATAGAATTGTACAGGTTATGGGTCACATTCAAGGTGGGAAATGTTTTGACAAGATTTTCTGTGGTCTCACTTTTGTATAGTACACAAACCTGGCATTTCAACAGGGGTGTGTACACTCTTGATATCCACTGTATGTAGGTGTTCAGATAGCTGTTTGTGGTAGGCATGGACAGAGGGTCATAACACAGTTGCACACTTCTCCAATTACAACCTGATAATCATGCCTATTCTACTACCCATATCATTGTCATGGCAATACAATAACCAGTAACTGTAAACATTTATTTCTGTTGTATGCACTGAAACTGATATTACACACAAGTAGAACATGCACAACTTATTTACATACATAGATAAGTAAGTTGATTGCACAGTAGGCTTTGATGTCACAGTGCTAACCTGGAGGATGTCCCACATTCATATCTAGGCTATTGTTACAGTGTCATTGTTAACAGACTTGACAACAGTTTGCCCTACATAACACAAGTCTATGTGTAAATGACTACAGATATCAGGCACACATGTGCTTATAAGATTGTACAGTTGAATAGTATGAACTCACTATATCACAAGCATTTCAATACACACTTTTGCAGCAGTACTTTACTCTGCACATGCTCTGTATAGTTGTCTTATATGTACAAGACAAAATGTGTATCATAGTTCTATGCACAGGTAACATATGGATATGTAGAACATCACAGTAGCTGGCCTAGTCATTACAGACAGAGCCACATGCTATGGCCATCAGTGCTGTTCAGCAGTACATCAGTAGGGCAAGTCTTGTTGAGACATATGCTTTCAAACCCCTATTTTCCATTATTACAGACCACCTACTGCATTCAATTACATGCTTACTTGTTTCACATACATTTTTTTTCTGGATTTTTCACAGATATATCCTTTTTTTTTTCTCATACAACTTCAGATTTGCACAGATGAACTGTCTATGACAGAATTGAATAGATGGCAGCTTGACTTTTATAAATAATGCTCATGACCATGTGATGGCTTGAGCACCAATTGGTGTTCCCCAGTTGCTGACTGCATGCAGAGCAGCTGTGTAGTTATTCCAATAGCCAATGTCATGGCAACACATGCCTATAATTGAGTACTCCATATGGGTGTTGGCCCTTTCCCTTACCTGTGAGGAAGACATCCTGGAGGTGTGTGAGCTAATACCTCTTAGAACAAGACCTGTGGAGACAAGCCAACTAAATGGTGGAGAAGATTTAAGACTTAGGGGCAGAATGTGAGTATTGCTTGTATATGTTTTGGATACTGCTTGTTTAACAAGGTTTGTCTGAACATGCTACTTCCGCATGGGTTTCAGTCTGACAAAGGTCTGTGTCTGCATAGCTCTCAATTGTAGGGCTATCTACATAATGGCCAGAGGTTTGCCTGGTCTGTTCCCTATACAGGTGTTGTCCTTGGCAAATCAGTAGCATACTCTGGTGATTGCAGTCAGTAAATGCTAACATCCATTTGTGTTTCAGATTTTATATCCCTCAGAAAAGCTATGTTACAACAAACCCTGTAACACCAGCAATTTTCTCAGTGTATAATAGCAATATTTCAAGTATAGCCATGTTTTTGGGCCTCGGTCCCAAATTATGTCAGGCTTTGTACAGATGCCATACAGTAGGAGGTTGATAGGTAGGGTCTACCATTATTTTGTTCTGTAATTCCTGCTTTGGGGAAATGGTGGACAACATGTGGGACTCTGTACATTCAAGAGATTGGTGTATGGAGAATGCTCTTAGATGTCCTTGTAACATATTTTATGTGGGGGAGAGTAACAAGTGTTTTAAAACTAGGCTCTTAGAACATGTGAGACATATTACTGATGAAAAAGAAGACAGTTCTGTAGCTGTACATTTTAATAATTCTCTCCATGGGGATAGTAGTCATGAAAGAACATTTGTTATGTACAGAATCAGTTTAAATTCTTAAATGTGATACTTTATCCCCTAGGGGGTTAAATGAGTAGTGTAATTGGAGGCTGTGTATATACATGTAATTAAGTGTAGTGGGTTACAAGGTACTGCTTTGGAAAAAGTCTGTTCCTCAGTTTGATCAAACAGTCATAAAAGTTCAGTTATGTACAGAATCAATGTATGTTTTTAAATGTGATAATTTATCCCCTCGGGGTTTGAATGAGGAGTATAATTCGAGGCTGTGTATTTAAATGTACTTAAGTGTTAATTGCTTCCTCTAATTAAGGCAAGTATTTCTTGTAATGTTACTCCTTGAAGGCTTTGGCAAAGACATCAGAGTAAAATGAACTTGTGTGAATTACTGGCTGTTTGAATTTTTGTTTACTATCTTCACTCATTGTAGTTGTTTTGCTAAGAGGTCATTGTATATGTCTGGCCATGGGCAGATGTGAGTGTCATGGGTTGTTTTGTATCCAACTGTGCATGCTGTCCCAGTTTTATATATATATATATATATATATATATATATATATATATACACATATATACATATATACATACACACACATCAGTATTTATTGGTAATATATCTGTCTATTGTTATACCTATATATGTATCTCCACACATATCTATCTATCTCTCTCTATATATGTAAATATTTTTGTATGTATATATTTGTAGATAATCATTCCTGATTGCACAGTGTGTCTTTCCTATTGTAAACTGACTGTACTGCATGATATGTTGTAAAAAACCTCCTAACATCTCACAGCTAAGGTATAGCATCCTGGGCTCAAGACTAAGCACAGTGATTATTTTGTTGCTAGCCAGAAGAATGGCTGCTGGGTATAGAGTGATTAAAGCACTTTTAAGCAGTTGTAAGCTGCTTTGCGTGGGTTTGTGTGGTGCTAAGCGGCACTAAAACACGGTTAAACCGCTAGGCACTTAAACTGTCTAGGCTTCGCTTACCGACGATTACCAGTGCGCAGATATGCTTAGCAGAGCTAACTGCTGGTTATCATTCACATTTAAGCAATGTGTAAACCTGCTAAGCATAGCTCTGCCCTGGTAACCATTGCTCACATTTCAGTCTCATAAAATAGCAGAGTAATGACATCATGCAATAAGTTTATTTAATTTCCTGTACATAACATGGTTTTATGTGCTCTCATTACAGTAGCAAGGGGTGTGATTATACTGTACAGGACATTTGGGTGTACATGGGTAGTATCACATTTTTTTTATTATTTTTTTATACATGGGTAGTATCACATGTTATATGCACTCACACTTGCATCTTACACCAGCTACAGTACACTGGTTGATGAATATGATTCCACATATATTGTATTATGAAATTAGTACTTTTGACACTGCTTTTCCATATAAAATTAGATTGCCTGTTGTAGTACTCCAACCATGCACTTCTATATGCAAAGCTGGGTCTCTGAGTACTACTCTATCTTGTTCTTGGTGTTTCCGCTGTATGTTTTTATGCATCTCCTGTTGGATATTAATATGATATTATTATATTAACTGTAGAGTACTATGTTTTTTGACTATGTCATTGAGGACTGTTGTCATGTGGTAATGGCATACATTTCAGTTTCAGGCTTCTATCCTTCAGGACATTCATCCTAATGCATAACATGTTTGTTGTCCACTTTCTGTCTGTCCTCTGTGCAGATGTGCAGATGTCAGGTATTGCTAAGGCCATACAACTGTGTAGGTGCCCACATAGTTTTGTGCTGTGGGCCTGGGTACTGCTGCTAGCTCCAACAAATGGGACGTCCTTCATGTGGGCCTTGGTTCTATTACTTGCCTGTGTGAGGGACATTACAGAAGTGGTGGGCTACAGATTCACAGACAGTAGGTGGGAATACTTCACAGAACAGGACATCTGGAGACAGCACAACAACATGGGGGACATATCTCCAGAATTGTGAACAGATTCTATGTCATCATCAGTGCTGTTATACACATGGTGGGTTGATAGATTGACATGGGTTGTGTGGACATGCATTTAGTGAGTGACTTCACATCTGTTAGAAAAATATTTATTAACATATGTGTGCAATGCTTATTTTAAATAAGGGAAGATTAACACATTTTTATTCTATATGCAGCATTAGTTTTATTTGAAACTGAAAACATGCTTTTCTGAAATTGTGCTTTCTGACACTGCAAGATGCACTCTGACCTAGTTTGCTAGCACAGCAAAATACATGTTTATGCTTTGGAAATGTACTGGAAAGCAGGTGATTTTCTGCTAGGTCAGGAAATTAAATGGAGAATAATAATAATTTCTGTAGATCCATTCATTATGAACAATAAGCTCTGTTCGTGCTAATGAAAAAGTGCATAAGCTGCAAGATAGTTAGATACTATAAACAATGAACTGCTTCAGAAATCTGTACTTACATTGTGCTTGAATTAGCCATAGTACCTAGACTTGTAACATCACATAGCAAGAAAGTTATAATTGACCGGTGGTCGTCAAGGTCATCCTGTTTACTAAAAAAATCTTTTTTAAAACTTTGAAGAGTCAGCTAGAAATGTGAGAAACATCTGTAAAGTAACAGAATTGTGAACTGGTGATCTACTACGTCAGTCGTAGTGGGCAATGTCTTGAAAGAAAGGTATAATAACTGTGACACTTCCTGATTTAGTCAGACAAACTCTGTAACTGCATTTTTTGTCTCCTTGCACAAGAATAAAGATACCTGAACTGAACCTTATGCTTTTGGTCTTTTGAAGTATTTTTCTCTAACATTTTTTGGTCCTTTGGAGCTGGAAACCCTCGTTTAGCCTGGGATCAGATGGGCCAGGTGGCATGAAACTGCGCAGGGAAGATACCACATCGGATCTTCTTCATTGAAAGACCTCTGACTGAATTGTCGTGCAAAAGAGGCCAGCCACTTTTCTGATCTACGACTGAAGGCGGGTTCTGTTTGAACCGTGAGTGACCAATCGCAGAGGCTCAGGTAGGGTGAATCTACTTTTTTCTGTTTTAGATCAGGGACTTGATTGTATTTGTTCTGTGAGAATTTTTGTTAAAATTCAGGGACAGAAATATTGCTATCTTGTCATAGATCAGGGAAACAGAATAAGTAGGCAGGTAGTCTGAAGAGACTGTAAACACTTGGTGGTACCACATTAAAAAACAAAAAGGGTTACGTAACATTTAAAAGGTTAGAACAAAATGGGTAATACGTGCACAAAAACAAAAAGACCCCAAAGCCCACCGTTAACCGAAGACGCAAAATATATGCAATCACAGTGCGCCGACAACATTAAATATTATACTAAATGGGTTAATAAATATGAATTTGATGGGAAACTTGAAAGATCCTCGCTTATCAAACTTATTAGACAGCTAAAAACCGATTCTAAAGGTCGGGTTAAAAAACAGCGTAAATTAGGAGTTCCTCAGGTACACAGGTGGATTAAGGAAGCAAACCAAAGAGAACAAAAGAATAAAAATTCAAAAGCAATGTTTCTAGACAAAGAGGATAATAACTTAGTTATAGCATCGGCCCCTCCGTCCTCTCTGGTTCTGGTTCCCTTACCAGTTCCCTTACCGGAATATGAAGCAAAAGAACAAACTGACCCACCTCCACGATATCCAGTTGTTCCTATAAAACCACTACCGTTTGTTAGAGATCCTATTGAGACTAGGTCTCAAACATGTAATTTAAAAGGGGATATTGAATTATATCAAATGAATGGAAATTCACGGGCTATGAGTGAAGAAGAGATATGTCTACTCATAGAAGTACCAAATCCTCAGGCAGGACAAGAAGGGCAGGACCCAGCTCTCTTAGTATACAAACCGTGGACACCGGAAGATATCCGGAAAGCCATAAAGGGAATTCCCCATCCAAAAGTTAATTTTAGAAAGTTCTTAGAAGACTTACAGGGCATGAGATTAAGTTATCACTTAAACGGAGAGGAAGTAGAAAAAGTAGTCAGACAAATAGTAGGTCCAGATTGGCACATGATCAGTGGCAACTGGAATCCCCGTGACGCTGCACTTAGGCCCCTCCCACATAGCAGTGCAGAAATAGATAACAGAGTGAAAGGTCTGACAGACCGAATTTCTGAGAAATGGAAGCCTAGGGCAGACTGGACTTGCATTAATCAATGCATCCAACAAGAAAGTGAAACTGTTGATAGATATTTTACCAGATTATTGGAATGTTTTAACAATCACTGTGGAATGCAGGTGCCTGAAGATCAGACACAAGATTCCCCATATGAGCAGCAGTTAAAGAATGCATTTCTGAAAGGCAGTATTGCACCCATAAGTAGTTTCATTACTAAACATATGGTAGACCATCGTACAAGCAGATTACAATCACTGCTTGAATATGCTAGACATGTCGAAAGGCATTTTAATAACAAAAAGAAAAAGAAAGCCCAAGTATTTGCTGTGGAAGATGGAGAAGTTTATTTAGTACAGTCTGGACAAAAGGGCAAAAAGAATGCCCAGGGAAACAAACAATCTGATCAGCAATCAGAGGACTTTGAAGGGAGAAAGAAAAGAGGTGAGTGCTTCAAATTCGGGAAAAAGGGACACATGGCAAGGGATTGCAGGAAAAATAAGAAGGCAGCAGTGGAAGACAAAAATGATGAGGGTGAGGACTGACTATATGAAAGTCAGGAATCACTAGATAGGAATAATAGAGAAAAAACAAATGAGAATGTGATAGAAGGAGCAGAGAATGTGATAATAGAGGAAGTGCAGGAAGCTACCGATAGTGAAGAAAACTAAATAATAGACCTAGCCTTACTGAGCTTAGAGTTCTATCTAGCTGACACAAAACCAGAAGTGACACTCCTGGTAGAAGGGAGGGAAGTCAAATTTTTGTGCGATTCAGGGGCATCACGAACCCTGGTACACCCCTCCAAACTACCAGAAAATTCAGAATCACATGACTTTATACTAGTGAAAGCAGCTAATGGACAGCTGCATCGGGAGCCTCTCTCCCATAACATTACAATAACAGATCCTGTTTCAGGATTAACCCAGAAAAGCAAAATTGTTGTTTCTGCAAAATGCTCAGTGAACCTTATGGGCAGAGATCTTATGCAACTATTAGGCATAGCAGTAGTTCCAACCATGCAGGGTATGGAAGCACAACGACAAACTAATACTTTTGCAGTGCAAACGGAAGGTGAGACGTTTTACTGGTACAGCCAGGACTTAGTTACGACTGGCCCTGGAGCAGTAACTGAAGAGTTAATGAATATAGCTATCAGTAAGTTCCCCTCCCTTTGTATTGACATACAACACCTGTTGCACTGTACTCTGTATTATTGTAATACACCAGGACCTGACAAAGAATATGAACAAGAATTGTTTAGAAATCATGCAAACAGATTAGTACTATGTAATTTGAACTGGGACATGAAATGGAACAGTGTAGTTAGCTGTTCATTGCCCCAGGAGTTCTTTTCACTTTAAAAATCAAATCTAATATCGCATGTTAGTTTAACTAAAGAAGAAGATTTAAAATGGGTAGACCTAGGAGAGAAAGTTACAAAATGGGAAAAACAGACAGAATCAGAACTGTCAGAACAGGGAATACAAAGACAGAAACTGAACTGGATAACACAAACACATCCAGCTGTACACTTGCAGTCCGGCAAAGACAGCTGAGAAGCCCTCTTATTAGAAGAGGAAGAAAAAGCTTTGTTAGACATACCAGAAACTCTCTGGTCAACAGGAAAATCAGATGTAGGACTTATTTGCACAGCAGGACCAGTTACTATCACGCCAAAGTCAGCATTTAGACCACAAAAGAGACAGTACCCCTTGAGAAAAGATGCAGAGGCAAGTATTAAACCAATCATAGCAGCTTTACTTAAGAAGGGAATACTGGTGGAATCTCCTGATTCACTATGTAATACACCCTTATTCCCAGTTAGAAAAGCAAACGGAGAATGGCATATGGTCGAAGATTTACAAGCTGTAAATGATGCAGTAATACCAAGAGCACCTACGGTGCCAGATCCACATACCTTGTTGAATGATTTAAAACCTCATCAGAAGTATTTTTCTGTGGTAGATATCAGCAATGCGTTCTTTTCGATACCGATACACCCTGACAGCCAATATTGGTTTGCATTTACATTTCAGGGGAAGCGGTATACATATACACGACTACCACAGGGCTATAGTGAAAGCCCAATGATATTCTCACAAGAGATGGCAAGTAATTTAGCGGGATTTATCCCACCAAGAGGTAGTCAAATTTTACTTTATGTTGATGACATCCTGCTGGCCGCCCCTACCCAGCAAGATTGTAAGGAAGATACTATAGCATTATTAAAATTCCTAGCAGTTGAAGGACATAAGGTAAGCAAAAATAAATTGCAGCTTTGGAGAAAACAAGTGAAATACCTTGGATATGTAATATCCAAAGATGGCAGAACATTAGATGAGGACAAAAAAGTAGCACTCTTACAAGCACCAAAACCCACAACCAAGAAGGAAATGATGTCCTTCCTGGGTACGACTAATTTTTGTCGAAGCTGGATCCCAAACTATGCTTTGGAATCTGCACCTTTAACTGACCTGATTTTTAAGAAGCCTATGGCATCACAAGATTTAATACAGTGGACACCAGAAGCAGAATTAACTTTCTGCTAACTGAAACAATTGATAGCATCATCATTAGTTTTAGGATTACCAAATTATTCCAAACTGTAGATTGCAAGCAAGGTTATATGACATCGGTATTGACTCAACAGCATGGGGACAAACAACGCCCCATTGCTTATTATTCATCACAACTGGACCCAGTGGCGCAGTCTCTACCCCACTGTGTACAAGCAGTAGTTGCAGCTGCAAAAGCAGTGCAGGCTTCAGCCTCAGTAGTGTTATTCCACCCTCTCACATTGAGAGTGCCTCATGCAGTCACAATCATTTTACTGCAAAAAAAGTAGCATATCTTTCCCCTGCTAGGCATCTTTCTTGTATGACTATATTGTTGGGCCAACCTCACATGACAATTGAACGATGTACTACTTTGAATCCATCTACCTTGCTCCCAACTCCTGTGGATGGCACACCCCACAACTGCCTGCAGGTAATTGAGCAAAAGACACTGCCTAGAAAAGACCTCACGGATGTTCCCTTGGATGACGCTGAGGTGACATATTATGTGGATGGCTCATGCAAAAGGAGTCCTACAGGACAGAACCTAACAGGTTATGCAGTAGTTTCTGATACTGAAATTGTAGAAGTGAAACCTCTACCACATAACTTATCTGTACAAGCAGCAGAGTTGATTGCCTTGACACGGGCATGTACCTTAGCAAAGGGTAAAAGCGTAAACATTTTTACAGGCAGCCAGTATGCTTTTTCTACTGTACATGTTTTTGCACAACAGTGGAAGAATCGAGGAATGGTGACATCTACTGGTAAACCGATTAACCATGCACAGTTTATTTTAGATTTGTTAGATTCTATTCAGTTGCCTCAGAAAGTAGCTATTTGTAAATGCATAGCTCATACAAAACAACAAGATAGGATTTCAAAAGGCAATGCGAGAGCTGACACAGCTGCAAAGCAAGCAGCCTCAGAAGCATTTCTTTTGAACGAGGAATTACAACCTTCTGAGATTTTAGACTCAGAAATGTTGAAAACAATGCAGACACTTACTACACAAGCTGAAAAACAAAAATGGAAAAGACGAGGAGCAATTCTCAAGGAAGGGCTGTACATCTCCAAAGAGGGAAAACCGATATTACTGTCTAATTTATTTAGATATGCAGCTTTGTTGAGCCATGGGCAGAGCCATGTCTCAACAGGGGGGATGGTACAGTTAGTGAATTGGGTATTCGCTACGTATGGGTTTACGAACTACACTAAAATATTTTGCCTGTCATGTCACACTTGTAATAAACATCATGCACAAGGGGCATTAAAGCCCAAGCAAGGGAGTTTCCCTACACTACCGTATCCGTTTCATACTATCTGTATGGATTTCATAGAATTGAGCAAATGTGAAAACAAAAAGTACTGCCTTGTCATTGTGGATATGTTCTCCAAATGGGTGGAGGCCTTTCCGACTAGTAAACCAGATGCAGCCACTGTTGCAAAGACCCTAGTTAAAGAAATTATTCCTAGATTTGGCATACCGGAAAGGATCTACAGTGACAATGGTACACATTTCGTTAACCAAACTATACAGCAGTTAAACCAGTATTTTGGGATTTCTTTAAAACATCACTGTTCATATCACCCTCAATCTGCAGGGTTAGTAGAGAGGCACAATGGAGTTTTAAAGAATAAGCTTAAAAAACTTATAGTAGATACACAGAAGAACTGGGTGTACTGTTTGCCCCTGGCACTGTTGAGCATGAGAACTGTTCTGAATGCAAAAGGATTGACACCTTTCAAAAAGATTTTCGGAAGAGCTTATTATATACCTCAGTGGAAACCTCTCATACCTGCAGACCAGGAAGCAGATTGGACACTTGCAGAGTACATGAGGAGTATGCTGAATAACAAACATCTTTTACAGTTTAATTCTGTTTCAGATAAAGACCAAACTAAACCATTCGAAGTAGCAGTAGCCCCAGGCACTTGGGTCTGGGTGAAGACAATCAAAACGAAGAATTGGACGACACCAAAGTGGGAAGGTCCGTATCAAGTACTGCTGAGTACGCCCACAGCAGTCAAGATTGTGGAACGTTCATCTTGGATTCATTTGACACACTCTAAAACTTTGAACTTGATAAAACTCTTGCTAACACACAGCAGCAGTAAAATGACAAGAACTAGAGACAATAGAAATACTGAACGACTTCAGCAGTATATTCAGCAGTGTTGCATAATCATCTTAATAACTGCATTAGTGACAATGTTCTTTTTGCTGTGGCTTTTGCTGTGGCCTTTCTTTTCTTCAGCTGCACCAGCTAGACTGAACAAATGTGATTCAACACTCATAAACCGGCATCCGAACTTTAACACTTACCAAGCAATCAAATATGTGTATGCTGAGACTTTTAATATTTTGAATTATTGGATTTGCACAGCTATACCAACAGCATACGGGGGATTATTGATGGCTGCTGTCCCCCTAGGGGTCAATGAGACCTGGGAAAATTTGATTTTTGAGACAACACCTGTGAAATCTAGAGACAAAATTGCATTATTTCTACCTGTTACACAAACAGGAATTGTATGCTTTTTTAAGAATGACACAATTCAAGTAAGTTGGAGTAAATGTAATGTGACTGTTTCTTATAAATGTTATATTAAACCTAAAAATGCTAAAAATACAGAAACAATTTGTGATGCAGATTATGACTCATACTTTGAGTCCTTGCATAAAACTGTCAGTGATATACAACATAATCCTGTTCTTTTAAAGCAACTGTCTATTATAGATAAGAAAATGTTTCATGCAGGGAAGGTGTATATCAATACTAAGGTAGAAAACTGTTATTTCATATGTGGGAAAAAGGCATACAAATGGTTGCCTGAGAATTGGTCCGGCAGTTGTTTTTTGGGTTACCTGGTCCCGGCCATACGACACACTACAGCTTTGCCTCATGGGAGAATTCAAAACATCAGAGATGTCGCAAAGAAACATGAAAATCCAATCAAGAAACCTGAGAATCCGGTGGGACAGTTCGTAGCAGGCTGGAGAAACCATAACTCCGTGAAAGACAAAAGTAAACTAGCACACATGGACTTGAGTGACACTATCATATCCTGGGCTGGCATAGCCCCTGCATATGGTGCAGTTAAATCAATTTGGGAACTGAGAAAGCTATCCAAACTTCTCGAGGTCATGAGCAATGCAACTTTTTCTGCTCTTGAATTAATGACTGATGAACTGAATGCAATGAGAACTGTGGTGCTTCAAAACCGCATGGCTCTTGACTTCACCCTAGCGGCGAGAGGTGGTATGTGCACTTTAATCAAAGACGAGTGTTGTTCGTTTATTCCTGACAATAAACACGAGATCAGCGATCATTTGGAAGTGATCCAGCAAGTGTCAGACATGACCAGGCCAGGCCCAAACCCACTGACGGACTTTTTCCAGAATTTGTTTGGGGGTGGGGTTCCATCCTAATGAACATCCTGATTGCCATTTGTGTGGGATTACTTTAGTTAGGAGCATGTATTTGCTGTGGTATTCCCTGCATGAAAAAATTAATCAAAGATTTTATAGACATGTCAGTTTCTGAGACTTTGTATCAAAGTACTGAAATTGAAGAACTGTTGAAAAAGGAAATACTTTCATAAGTTTAAACTGAATGACTCTCTTAGCTGCAAATCCTCAAAGGAAGAGGTTAGGAGAAGAAATAAACTGTTTATGCTTTTGAAATAGAATAAAAAGTATTAACAGGGGGGGCATGTTAGAAAAATATGTATTAACATATGTGTGCAATGCTTATTTTAAATAAGGGAAGATTAACATGTTTTTATTCTATATGCAGCATTAGTTTTATTTGAAACTGAAAACATGCTTTTCTGAAATTGTAGTTTCTGACACTGCAAGATGCACTCTGACCTAGTTTGCTAGCACAGAAAAATACATGTTTATGCTTTGGAAATGTAATGGAAAGCAGGTGATTTTCTGCTAGGTCAGGAAATTAAATGGAGAATAATAATAATTTCTGTAGATCCATTCATTATGAACAATAAGCTCTGTTCGTGCTAATGAAAAAGTGCATAAGCTGCAAGATAGTTAGATACTATAAACAATGAACTGCTTCAGAAATCTGTACTTGCATTGTGCTTGAATTAGCCATAGTACCTAGACTTGTAACATCACATAGCAAGAAAGTTATAATTGACCGGTGGTCGTCAAGGCCATCCTGTTTACTAAAAAATCTTTTTTAAACTTTGAAGAGTCAGCTAGAAATGTGAGAAACATCTGTAAAGTAACAAAATTGTGAACTGGTGATCTACTACATCAGTCGTAGTGGGCAATGTCTTGAAAGAAAGGTATAATAACTGTGACACTTCCTGATTTAGTCAGACAAACTCTGTAACTGCATTTTTTGTCTCCTTGCGCAAGAATAAAGATACCTGAACTGAACCTTATGCTTTTGGTCTTTTGAAGTATTTTTCTCTAACAACATCTAACAGTGATATGTCTCTGACATACCTCTCCACTGGCATGCTGTCCACAGACTGGCCACATGTTTGCCTGTTATGTTTCGTCTGTTCCCCAGACAGTTGTTGTCCTTGGAAAATCAGTCAGGGACTCTGAGGAATGCAGTCAGTAAATACTAAAATCCATTGGTATTACTGACTTCATATTCCTCATAAAAGATATTTTACAACAAACCCAGTAACATCAGCAACTGTCTAAATTTCTGACAGCAATATGTCCAATCTATGCCTGTGTTTGTGCCTCTGTCCCCAAATGATGTCAGGCTTTGTCCAGATGTCATGCACTATGAGGCTCAGACATATTTAGTATCACTATTTCTTGCCTTCATTCCTCCTACCATCCCAGTGATGTAGTAGACCCACAGACACGTTACAGGGAAGAAGCCATAGATATCAGTCCTGAGCCTGTACCTTCTGAGGTGAACTGTACATTTGAGAGGTCTGTGTATAACTGGCCATTGTTGACAGACTGTCAGGATTGTGTACACATGTCATGTGTACATGTTATTTGGGCTGTGTATGGAGGGGGTTAGATGTAAGTGTTGTGGCTCCTTTTTTATCTGACTGTACATGCTGCTCCACTGTCTGCTGGTCTGTTGGCTGTATGCCTTTGTAATGGCAGACTGAGACATGTCCTGTACCATGGTCAGGATTCAGACTACGCTGAGAATTGGGCCACTATATGTAGGGGTAGTGTGTGACTGGAAAACTATTATGTATTTCTTCACACAGTCCGTATACTCTACTGTTCACCTGACCTACCAGTATGTGACTGTGACTGTGGTGGAACTGGTTGTGGGTATGCATTTTCACACTGGTGTCTGATTTTTGGTGCTGTAACATCCCTGTAGTGCCTGACATCCCAAAGGGGGATGACAACACATTCTTTGACATTGAGATTTAGGCTATGGCTCTGACACCAGTCATTGGTCTCAGTGAGGCCTTTCTGTAGGATGTCAACATCACTTGGGTAGTTAATAGCTCCCAACTTGCAGTCATCTGCAAACATTGTCGGTCA
>NC_056744.1:904036187-904048687 GCF_019279795.1 Protopterus annectens | reverse complement strand
GGCCATATGTGGTTCGAACTAGTAAAAGTTTGATCTACTGAGGTAGATCCCTATATATATATATATATATATATATATATATATATATATATATATATATAAATATATATATATATACACACACACAAAAGTTGACTAATTCTACAGAATCTTTTTTCAGCCCCCACTCTAGATCACCTTCTCTCCCAAATGCAAGAATGCTTTTCACTAGCCGAAACTTGTTTCTTAAAACAAACAGCTCATTCTTAACCCATCCAAAGCAAAATTACTCCTCTTTAGCTCCCACAGATCCCTTCCCCCCACAGACAACTTTACTATCACCTCCAACAACAATACCACTATTACCTTTATCAGTCACACCAAGCTGCTAGGCGTGGAGATAGACAACCATCTTAGATTTGATCCCCGCATTGCCCAAACTATAAAGAAAGTTCACAAAATACTCGGACTACTCTATCATAAAAAACACTATCTCTCAAATCATTACAAAATAACAATAGCAAGGACACACCTACTACCTAGCTTACTCTATGCCTCACCTGTGCTCACTAACCTTCATAAAACTGATCTAAACAAACTCAAATCATTCTACAATAAGATAGCAAGATTTGCTACAGGCTCATCCTATAGAGCACATCACAGTGAGTGTCTCAACAAGCTTAACTGGTTAGAGTTCCCACTAATACTTCAATTCAGTCAACTCTCACTAGCACACAAAATATTACACCACTCAGAAAAAATCCCAGCTCTACAACATCTAATTCATCCTCACACCATAGCAAAAACCTTAAGATCTAGCACTCAAAATCACCTACATGTCACCAAATTTCACAATGAGGCAGGTAAATCCATCTACAGCCACTCTATATCTAAACTCTGGAACTCCCTTCCTGCCCACATAACATCCAACAACTCCATGACTCAATTTAAGAAATGCCTTAAAACTCACTTCATGAATAACAGGCTATGCTCCTTTCTCACCCCTGGATAATACTCTAGAATATAGCTAATCTCATAGTCACCACACTTATAAATGTTAGCTTCTCAGCCTAACTACAGTCCTAACATGACTATAGGGAAGGAAATGTCTACCCGTAAGTTAAGATAGCAGTACTTACTGCTTATACAAGTTGTCAAGTAGCTACTGTTATGAACTCTATGTATTGCTTGTCATATTTAAGCATGTGTTATGTAAGGTCTTACCTGTTGCTCTATTAATTACTCAGAGTGTGTACAATATCCTGTCATGTAGTTCACAATGTTAGTCTGTCTATAATGAATGTCACATTTAATGACTTAAGACATTAAAACAATTATGTAATTGGAGCTTTTTTCCCCAGGACTCTGCTGAGAATGGACCTGTATCCAGTCAGACTCTCCCGATTAACAAATGTAAAATAAAATAAATAAATAAAATAAATACTGTTGAATGACTCTACTGAATGATATGTTTGAAAAAACATCATGCATATCTACAGCTCAGATGACTTAGTGGTAGATTGTCATGGCTTTGTTGTGCAGGGTTCTGGGTTCAAGACTTGCAAGGGTTGGATATTTTGTTGCTGGGCAGAACAAAGGCTGTTGGATACAGAGTGATTAAGGCACTTATAAGCAGTTGTTGTAAGCAGGTTTGTGCAGCGGTATGCAATGCTAACATAAGGTTAACTATGCTTACACACAGTTAGCCCTAAAAGTGCTTAATCTGAGTTAACTTCACTTAGCACAGCACAAACACACTTACCCCCACACTAATTTCTTTAAAAGAAAAGAAAAAAGGGGTGATAGGAAAGTGGTGAAAAAGGGGGCAGAAAGTGGGAGAAACAATATGAAAGATTGCTAGGTATGTGCAGGACGGGTGTAGGGAAGGTCCATAGCTGTTAGTTTCTTCTACAGCAACAGCTGTGCATATATACAGAATTTGGAGGTAGATTTGGACACTCAAACCCCTGAGAGTGGGGTGAGGACAAGAATAATGTGTTATGAAGCCAATTAGACCAGATTACATGCCTAGTGGACACGTGCAAAATGGACAGATATATAGGGGGCAATATTCTTTTGTAGGAACAGATTTCCCTTTTTTTTTAAGGTGAGACTGGGATGTTGGGGAAGGATAGTATTTATATTTGTGGAGATAGGTTGGGTAGGAAGACAGACAAGACAGCGGACAGGGGGGTATATGACACATGTGGGGGTAAACACCTTGGACGGGGAGGGGTGATTGGTAATCGGACATCCACGAGCCCCCAAATGGATACAGTGGGACTGAGGTCCCCACCCATGGGCAGTCACCACTGCACCTTCACGGCCCAGAAGGTGGCTGTGCTGGGGGCTAAGCAGGAGGAGCAGGTTGACCCTCTAGATGTGCAACGTGGCCCTCAAGCTGGCATAGCAAATCTCCAAATTCCTTGCGGAGCTCGCTATACACCAGACCCCAGACCTGGCTTCGGGTGACAGGATCCTGTCCGCACCTGTGCCCAGGGGGGGATGAGCCCCATCTTCTGAGGCAGTTCCACCCAAAGGTGGTGCAGGACTAGCAGACAAGGAGGTCCTGGGGTGGGTCCAAGATGTGCTGTTGCCTGGTGTCATGGTCAGATGAGGCAAGAGAAGCAGATCTGCTGGGATCAGCCTTCCCAGACATGCTATGGAGTTGCACTTTTAGAACATATGTTGGTTAGTCATGAAAAACACATTCCAGGATTAGTTATAACAGCATGCATGAGTATTCCCATTAACCCAAAACAACAGATTTGGAACAGTTGCACATTACTAACTACTGGCATGTGACATTCTACTGCATTCTATTTATTTGCCCTGACTACTGCTAGCTAGATTAGTACTCACCAGCCTCGCAATACAGCCTTATCAGCCTGCTGGCATGGGCTTCCAAGTTCACAGGCCTCTCTTCTACAGCTGTACAGGAGATAGAGAAACATTTATGCATACCTTTCCATGCCATACTTGGGCTGGAGTTTGATACACAAGAATTGATAGTGGTGCTTACAAACTGTTGAGACATTCTGTGCCCAAGCATCTTGGACCCACTGCTCTAAGAGGTCCCTCTTCCTTGCTTCAAGTCAGAATAGTGATGCTGGACCTGCTCACCAGTTCGAGGGATGCCAGTTGCATTGGTGAGGTCACGAGCGAGATGGTCCCAGGCCTCTGCTTTGTATTGGGAGCCCTGTTACTAGTCTTGCAGCAGTTGCCCTTCATGGTTTTTTACGAGTGCAACTATGACCCCAGATTCCTGAATGCCCCAACAGTGCGTCCAAAACTGCACACCTTCTCCAACACCAGCAGTGATCAGCCACAACTGGTTATGGTTGTATTCCTGCCTGTGGGGTTTAAGTAGGGCTGGATTCCCATCCTTTGTCATGATGGGTCTATTTTGAATATGCTGAGCTGAGCAAAGTGACGGGCAAACCCACTTAGCTGAGATAAGCATTGCTTACAGAGGTAGATACTAAGCACTATTTACCAGTGTGCAAATCCACTTAACTATGCTAATTATTGATAAACATAACAGTTTAAGCACTGTTTACTCCGGGTAAGCATAGCTGAACATAATTACACGATGTTCAGCTTTCATTTTATTGACTATCAGGATTGTGGGATCAATTCCTTCTTAATGCCATCTCATGGTATGTATGTTTCCCTTCCATGACATCCCCTTATGTGCTTTCATTACATTACATTCTTTTGTGGTTATACTGTATGGGAAACTTGTGTTTATATGTGGGTTTTACATCTGTACAACACTGACAACTCACATTTGGACCTGCTACACTACTCTGGTCAACAAATATATATATTATTCACTACCTATTTATAAAATAATATATTTTAGTCCTGTTTCACATATGAAAATGAATGGACTACATTGAAGTTTGAACCATGAATGCCTGTTTGTTAAGTGAAAGCTCTAACTGCTACACTATTTGGCTTTGACTAGTTTGTCTGTATATTTCTGTTTAGCTCCTTTAGATGTTTACACTCTGCTATGCATAGCTGCACTCAGCTGTGCTTAAACTTTATTGGAAACAGAAAAAAAAAGTTCAAATGGTGTTCTATTTTTATTTTCCTTTAGGATATGCACATTGCTTTCTGCCTCTTAGGGCAGAACATTTGGACAAAGCGTGACATGATGGAGGTACAAATAGGGACAGATTTTAGATATTGCTCTTGACAAATTAGAAAGTTGATAGAATAACAGGCTTTGCATTGGCAGGACTTTTCTGAAGGGTATAATGTCTGGCACTCAAATGTCTCTCAATATCTGCCAACTGCAGTCTTTATTGATTTTCCACTAATTTGCCTGACACCCATATTTTATGTAGAGTGGACCAAAAATATGAGGCCTACATCTGGGACATTCTGTGGAAATCTGCATGGCTGAGGGTATGTATGCATTTGCACTTATTTCCTGCTTCTGCAGCATGCAGAAGTGCTGTACAGCACTTTAGCAATACAGGTGGTGTGTCACAGAAGCTGAGACACACCCCCTGTATTGGATTCCTCTTGCCGTTTTTATTTCAGTGTCCATGGACACTGAAATGATCTATTTTACATTTCAGTGTCTGCGTATACTGAGATACTGGCATAATATTAGAAATAAGCTCTTATAATGTGCCAGCATGGCTTAGACAGTGTCTTACAGCACTTTCTGAGTGCAGGGGACGTGTTTAGTGTCCGATTACTGCTCAGACACACCTCCTGCGCTCATACACGGACTGTGTCTGTGTAGAGAGTACAGAAGTGCGCCTTTATGAATATGCAAGGCATGCTGCTGTGCTGCACGGACACGATCCATTCCGTACAAGAATAGTTTATGCTTGCACAGAAATTTGCTGAATCCCAAGGCTGATTTTATTTAAATATATTAACCAAAAAGCTTAACTAAACTAATGCATCCTATGATTAAGGTTAATTGGAAATACTTAAATCACAGGAAAAAGTAATAACGGAATACATGTAGTTATGGGTCGGATTATATATGAAATAGCTTGAGCTGTATAATTAGGAAACAGTTCATAATGTATGACTCCTTAAATGTTACAGTACAATGTATTCCATGTTCTTTTTGTGAGTGTGTGTGAGTGTGTGTGTGTGTGTGTGTGTGTGTGTGTGTGTGTGTGTGTGTGTGTGTGTGTGTGTGTGTGTGTGTGTGTGTTTGTGTGCGTGTGCACAAAAAAGTTTCTCTTTCTTATATATATATATATATATATATATATATATATATATATATATACATACACACACACACACATATATATACACATGTATATATATATATATATATATATATATATATATATATATATATATATGTGAAAAATATGTGCAAATATACTGTGGCAGGGCTAGCCACCTGGTGGTTTGAACATGGTCATTTTTCATGTGACATCTCGACCCAATGTACAACATGGGAAAAAGGGATGAGAAGGCCGATGCCAATTCCCTAAGATGGCTGTTAAGCTGTACAAATGTGTATATTAGTGTGTGTTCACACATATATATATATATATATATATATATATATATATATATATATATATAAATATATATATATATATATGTGTGTGTGTGTGTGTGTGTGTGGTGTGTGTGTATATTTTTTTCATAATAACTCAAAATTTCATATTAACATATCTGCTTGGTATATTTCTGTTCTATTCTTTCCAATGTACTCATGTTAATTTTCTTACAAGATTTAATTTTGTTATTCCATACTGCAGGTGTGATGTAACTTAAAAACAACAAATTTACCATTTCTGATCTCCCAGACTTTATAAATCTTTTTATCTAGCCTTTAGTTTTATAACTATCATTAACCAATTGGTTGATATGATCAGAAAAACTCACAGCTGGAACTTCCCCATATACCCAGGTCCTTAGATGAATCTGCAGTTTCAATCACTGTGTGCTGTATGAAATATTCAACTTCCAGTTTATGTCTCCCAAATCCCATATGCTTAGTTTTTGATGTATTTACCATCATGTTATTCTCTTGTGCCCAAATGGTCAGTTTAGTCAAGTTATTTTGTATACATGCCATGTATGTAACAGATACAATCAGTTTACTGATTTTCAGGTTATCCGCATACAGACTATGGAACACCTCAGATGAAAAAGATAGATCTGAAAGATATAACCTTAAAAAAATATGAGCTTGGACAGAGCCCAGTGGGACACCCTCACTGTAACCAGGAATTTTGCCAATCCAGTTGCTTTATGGGAACTGCTATGTCCTATTTGTATACTATGTACAGTGGATATAAAAAGTTTACACACACCCTGTTAAAATGCCAAGTTTTTGTGATATAAAAAAATGAAACCACAATAAATCATTTCAAAACTTTTTCCACCTTTAATGTGACTTATAACCTGTACAATTCAATTGAAAAACAAAAAAATAGAAACGTACAATAAGCTGGCTGCATAAGTGTGTACACCCTTAAACTAATACTTTGCTGAAGCACCTTTTGATTTAATTACAGCATTCAGTTTTCATGGGTCATCAACATGGCACATCTTGACTTGGAAATATTTGCCCACTCTTCCTTGCAAAAGCGCTCCAAATCTGTCAGATTGTAAGGGCATCTCTTGTGCACAGCCCTCTTCAGGTCACCTCACAGATTTTCTATTGGATTTAGGTCTGGGCTCTGGTGGGCCATTCAAAAACTTTAATTTTCTTCTGGTGAAGCCATTCTTTTGTTGATTTGGATGTATGTTTGGGGTCATTGTTGTGTTGAAAGGTGAAATTCCTCTTTATCTTCAGCTTTCTAGCAGGCACCTGAAGGTTTTGGGCCAAAAGCAGCTGGTATTTGGAACTGTTCATAATTCCTTCTACCTTAACTAAAGCCCCAGTTCCAGCTGAAGAAAAGAAACTCCAAAGCATGATACTGCCACCACCATGCTTCACCATGGGGTGATCTTTTGGTGATGCGAAGTGTTGTTTTTGTGCCAAACGTACCTTTTGGAATTGTGGCCAAAATGTCAACCTTGGTCTCATCAGACCATAACATATTTTCCCCACATGCTTTTGGGAGATGTGATGTATTGTTTTGCAAATTTTAGCCAGGCCTGGATGTTTTTCTGTGTAAGAAAAGGCTTCCATCTTGCAACCCTACCCCATAGCCCAGACATATGGAGAATACGAGAGATTGTTGTCACATGTAGTACACAACCAGTACTTGCCAGAAATTCCTGCAGATCCTTCAGTGTTGCTGTAGGTCTCTTGGCAGCCTTCCTGACCAGTTTTTGTTCAATGGTTCATAGGTTCATAGATGTGTACTAGGCTAATGGCCCTGGAGCCTTTACAAGCCTAGCCCACAGGATTACTCTGGTATCGTGCCACCCGACCTTAGTTCCCAGTGCCTCTGTCGAGTAGAGCCACTGGAGTGATCCCTGGGGTTAATCATCTTGTCCTTTCATCAATTTTGTAGGGACATCCAGTTCTTTGCAATGCCACTTTTGTCCCACATTTTCTTCACTTTTTGATGACTGTCTTCATTGTGTTCCATGGTATATTCAATGCCGTGTAAATATTTTTGTACCCTTTTTTGGCTGATACCTTTCAACAATGAGATCCCTTTGATACTTTGTAAGCTCTCTGCAAATCATGGCTTTTGCTGTAGTAGGCAACTGAGTAAATGTCAGGCAAATCCTACTAGGACAGCTGAACTTTATTTGGCGTTAATCAGAGTCTCTTTAATTGATGGCAGATGTGCACCCAAGAAGACTGAGTGATGTAATTAAATCAAAAGGTACTTCAACAAAGTATTAGTTTAAGTGTGTGCACACTTATGCAACCAGCTTAATGTAAATTTTTTATTTTTTATATTTTTTCCCCTAACTGATATGTTTGTTTTTCAATTGAATTGTACAGGTAATAGGTCACATTAAAGGTGGGAAAAGTTTTGAAATGATTTGTTGTGGTCTCATTTTGTATATCACAAAAACCTGGCATTTTAACAGGGATGTGTAAACTTTTTATATCCACTGTAGTTAACCATCTCATCAAGATTACAATAATTCCTATTTTTTTTAATTTATTGATCAGTGTTTTGTGAATGGCTCTATCAAAAGCTGAAAATAAGACTACATAAATTACATCACAGCACACTTTTGTATTTTTAAAGCTGTTGTTATGTTATTATAGAACATCATGTTATAAAGAGTTTCAGATCTATTTTCAACATATGCATGCTGATATATGGTTTCAAATGCTAATCTTTCCATTGCTGACAATAATTTATCCAAAATAACCTTCTACTTTTTCCTACAACAAAAAAAATACACTTATGGGTCTATATTTTTATTTTATTTAACATTTGTTTACCAGGAAAGTTCGACTTGGAACAAACCAATTTTCAGTGGAGGCCCAGGCAAAAACACTCCAGACACATGTCTTTGTAACATGGGAGGAAACCAGATCACCCGGGGATAACTCACATGAATGCAGAGAGGACATACAGACTCCAAACAGAGGGTACCCCAGCCAAGAATCAAACCAGAGAACTTCTTGCTGTGAAGTGACAACGCAAACCGCTGCACCACTGTGCTGTCCTATATGACTATATGACACTGTATGCCCTACTACCCTTTCTGTTAAATATGGGTTTAAAAAGTATCTCTTCAATCTTGAGAAACCTCCTCATATTTAAATGACCTAGAGAATGACAGATATACTGTTAATGTGAGTACATCCTGAAGTGTTCTCAGGTCATTATTATTAATTCTGTCTCCTCCTCCTCCTTTTGCATTTTGGGGTCTAGTTTTCATAATCTTTTGTGTTTGAGAATAAATTTTAGAATCTATACACAGTTTATCAATTTGTATGTTTTTACTCCTACCATAGGTTCATAGGTGTGTACTAGGCTAATGGCCCTGGAGCCTATATAATCCTAGCCCAAGAAGATTCCCTGGAATCATGCCGCCCAAAGTTAGTTCCCAGTGCCCCTGTCAAGCAAGGCCACTGAAGTGATCCCAGGGGTGAATTGCCCATCCACTCATCAAGATTTCTATTAAAGAGGACCAGTGAAGTGCTCTGCTTGGTGTGAATGGAAAGTTTGCTCCAGAGTATGGGAAGTCTCTGGGTTAGGAACCTGTTCCTCCAGCATGTTTTGTTTATTGTGGTAATGGGGTTTAGGTTCCTTGAGCATGTGGCATGGAGGGATTCAGATTTCTTTAGGTGTAGCATATCTAGCAACTCTGGGTCAGACATGGCTTTGTAGGTCAAGCAGAAATCGCCTCTAAGTAGGCGATAAGAGACCACATGTTATCTGTCTATAAAATGGTTTCATATTATTCTCAATATCTTAATACAATTTTTCTTAATTCTTTTCCTGATCTTATCTCACTCCATGTTTAATTTGGGTCTATGGTTAATCATCGAAGAAAACGTTCTTCGAACGGCTTTTAAACAGACTCTAACCACTGAAACTCCTTTTCGTTGCACAGGCATTCCATTGTAAATTAAATCATCACATAGTTATAGGTGTCCAACAGAAAGGAATCATTACCTCAGTAATGTAGCTGTAAGGAAACCTGCTCTTTCTCCACTTTAGTGCAACCTCAGAGTTGGTATACATAATTAACGAAGGTGTGGAGGGTGCAGCCCCCCACATAACAAGTGTCTGGTGTTGAAGTAATGGTCCTCTTGTGGAAGGTTGTACAAATCCCTATAAGTTTTTAATAAACTCCAATGTTTGCTAATAATGTCCTGAATATCTCTATTGTCCACAGAAAATAACAAAGACATAGCACTGTGAAAATTGTGAATCTCTTACAAATGATTTTACGCATTTCTTTAAAGTAGGAGCAAAGTGGTCAGATCGCCTGCAGACTACCTCACTGATAACCTCCTCACCCATTTTAACAGAATACTGACATTCCAAAAATAAATGTTTTCATTTTGTATATTCTTGATGGAACATCAAATCATTAGTCAGCAAATAGGATATCCTAACAAACTGATCCTTAACAATATTTGTCCCTATTCTAAAGGGGTGATTGTTACAGAAATGAAGGAATGAGTTTCTAAATGTGGCCTTCCTGAAATAATGGGTTCAAAACAGCATATAAAAAAAATTTTAGTAACAAAAACATCCAATTAGTTAATAAATTCTTTTTAATATTCATAAGTAAATCTTAAAAAATCAAAACTTTCTTACAAAGTAATAAAAAAATGCTTTAAAGAATAAATATAGTCATCTAACAACAAAAAGACATTTTCAAAAAATCCAGCATACAATTTTACATGTCTGAATACTTTACTATTAAGCACAACACCACTCTCCCACTTGCATAAAATTATTTTAGCAAAAATTGAAATAGATTCAGCTCCCATTGCTACACCAGACTTTTGATGAAAAAATCACATTTAAACAAAAAAAAATGTTTTTAAGGACGATGTCCATAAATTCACAAATCAAATCCACTTGTTCAGATGGTACATGCTTCTTTTGCAACAATAATTGTCTGAATCACTGTATTCTCAGATGTTGTGGCATTTCTGTCAATAAATCTTTAATACCATAGGTCATGAAATAAAAATTGCCGTCTCCATTAAATCTGTAAGACCTTAGCATGTCCAAAAAATGCCAGGCATCCTAAAGGACATGTGGAAAAAAATCCAAAATGCCGTTTAATTTGTTATCAACATATAGCCAGTGGTTCAGTCTTCCCACCAGATGCTGAAATAATAGGCTTCAAAGGTAGATCATGACAGCCCTTATGGGCCTTAGGGATCCCAAAAATGTATGAAAAAGTAGGCTTCCAGACATCCAAAAAAGATGAGAGTTTGAGTAATTTGATCATTAAGCAACACATCAGATAAATAAAAATTTATTGAATTATATGACAACTGTACTTCATTTCTAGAAACTCTTACATAAATGTTACCATCATTCAATAAATTAAAGATTTTAACGCTATATAGAACAGAATCCATTATCACCCCATCAGGCTTTATCACTCATATCAAGTTGGCATTAGATTGTAAAATCTGTTATAGTTATTGCTTTTTAATAATCTACATATATAATGTTCAACCAGTTTCTTATAACATATCAAAAGAGAGTGAAGTGGGAGAATGAAAACATTTCATCTACACAAGTCATTAGTAAATGAAATTTCCCCCAAAAATCATTCCAAAATGCAGTTTGATAACACAGAGGTTTACTTTAGTAAAATAAAAGTGCCACATTGGTTAGATGGAAAGAAAAACCTTTTTGAAATAGAGATTTATGTACATTAGTAATGACAGTATTGTAATTAAAAACCTTGTCGATGTTATTTAAAAATTTGACAGTACTTTTAATGTTGTCACTAATACCTTGTGCACATCTTTCCTAATAGCCGGCAACAAGACAGTAATCAAATTCCTTTACCGATAATAAGTCTAGTTCGCCTTTTGCCTTGCTTCTTCTGTGCAATCCATTCAGATCTCTGGGGCTGAATTTCTCAGAGGAGACATTATTCTACAAATGTTTTGAATGATGTGAAAACCAGTGTTAATTTACACAGCAGATTCTGCATTTGGCTCCACTCCCTTATGTGTTTGATGAACATGTTTCTTCAGCTGGTTGTAAAGTTACAAAAATACTTCAAAAGTGACAGAAAATCATTTATGTGGTTTGTTTTTATTTACTCCAGATTTTAATTAAGCACTAGTGTAACAAACTTGATCAGCGAAGGCTGAATTGAATGTACTGAATAATTCTATTGTCCATAATTTTGGTTTGCATCTCATTAAGGACCGATATTCTACTGTTTTTACTAAATTGGATAGTCACACTGAGGTTGTTAAAAGAAAAAGAAAAACAAAACAAAACAAAAAAATCAAAAAAATTGGCCAGGGCCAAACAACATTACCAGGATAAGACAACTTACACCTGACCTAAGGGGAAAGAGAAAGATGGCCAAAACAGCAAGTTTCCTGGTTCAAATAGGTAGTTTAGCAATTTGTGTCATCACAGCAATATGGCATATGTTTCTACACAGCCAGGATGGTTTCAGATAGGTCTTGTTTAGGCAGCCCCTCTGGACAGCTCTGACAACACTTTTTTATCAACAACAAAGAGGGTGCAGTCTCTCAAGATTTTTAGGAGAAACTGGGGACATGGTATTGTGTGATTTATTTTACCATTATATGTTTTCTTTTTAATGCAGGACATTTTTTTTTCCTTGCACTTCCACTGTTGGAGTCATCAGCTTCAGTCTTAATCCTCTTTTTTTCTTATAGTAATGTTCTTTAATCCTTCCAAGTTCAATGTAGATTTTTCCTTTTAGCCTGCCCCTGACCTCTTTTTTTCTATCTTCTGTGTTGGAAAAATTATGTCATTTTCTGTAGACTGAATATTTTGTGATTGTACAATGTCATCATTCCTTGTAATCTGTGTGTTACTTAACAAAACAGTATCCTTTACAGTATATGTTCTCTTTGTATTACAGGCATTAATGCATTTCTTTTTCTTCCGAATTATTTGTTTTGAACATTT
>NC_056744.1:903828687-904033687 GCF_019279795.1 Protopterus annectens | reverse complement strand
CAGGTGCACCCAAAGATGCTATAACAAAGCAATCTCCTAGGCCTCACCATGCATTCAGATGAAGCACTATAGAGAATCCTTTTTCTCTGTATACTGGGTAAATAAAAAGTTAAGAAATTAATGTAATAAGACAACACTTGATACAATTATGCAGTGAAAACAAACACTGGCACAATGTTAAGTACAAGGGCCCTACATCTGGCACCGAATGAAAGCAGTAATTTGACCAAGTTCTGGGAAGTGGCAGCACACAAAGGGATTTTCTATTTCTGAATGATTTCCTCTGACCATTTTTAAAAAGCCATTTAGCATAATTATGGGCTGCACATTAGTACAGTGCTTAGCATTGTCTCTTCACAAAAAGAGGGTCTCCAAGTTAGTTTCCAGTCAGGGTGCCTTGTATGTGTGGAGTCTCTATGTCCTCACTTGGCTTGTATGGAATTTTTTAAGGTACTGCAGATTTATCCCTCATTCCAAAGACTTGTAGGTGAATGGGTGAAACTAGGCTGTGTGTGTGTGTGTGTGTGTGTGTGTGTGTGTGTGTGTGTGTGTGTGTGTGTGTGTGTGTGTGTGTGTAAAATGTATTAGTGTGATAAAGAAGAAAGGCCTGCCAGTCTACTTCTGTTTCATACTTGTCTAGCAAAGTCTGTGGATGGTGGCAACCTTCACAGAGTTGCTAGAGGTGTTAGGTGTTATTAGAGAGCACTGGATGGATAGAACAGATTTACACTGCTGGAACTAAAATACCAAAATCACATCCCTTTGTATAATAAAATTGTTATAAATAATAAATGAGACACATGGAATTATAAGTACATAATGCAGTGCTGAAATGAAGAATAATCACATATTTGCTAGATTCTGTTACTGTCACTCACCATCACCACGTCCCCTATGTACATTTTAAAAGATGTTTGTTTTTTCGGCTTTTCCCGGTTAGGGGTCGCCACAGCAGAACTCTGGCCTGCTAATGATTGGCAGTAGATTTTTAGGGTGCCGAGTTGCCAGCCAGACGCCCAACCTTCAGCAAAGGCACACCCATTCACGCATGTCTTTCAGAAGCCACTCGACCGTGGGGAGGACATGCAGACTCCACACAGAAGGCACTCCAGCCGAGACTCGAACAGGAAAGCCTCTTGCTGTGAGGTAACAACGCTACCGCCTGACCACTGCGGCTAAAGATATAATGTTAAAATTTATTTTGGTACAGAAATGCAAATATTTTGGAACATCTGCTTCTGCCACCCAATTTGCCCAACTAAATCTTGGGAATATTTTTTTTTTCATAGGACTGATTTGTACATTCGAGAAATGCTAAAGTTGCAGTTCCTTTCACCACAATGTGTGGTATGGTGTGAAGTGGCAATGTGTTTTTACTGGATTTTTTCTCCTTTTCTTCATTGTGGTGCAACCATGGAGTTGATATATATATAATAGATTAAATATTTCAGATTATAAATGTTCTAATCTGGAATAATCCCAGAGTATGTGTACTGACATCAGCCTAAAAGTGTTGCCATAACTAAACCACAATGTCTCAAACACTCATAGTTTAAGGTCTTCATAACAAAGACATATGCCAGGTTTAAAAAATCTGTATGTCCTAATTTTCAACAGCAGCCTCACCATCAAAAGTATTTACTTAATGAAGATGTTAAAGTGCAACTGAATTCTTATATCTGGTGCACAATTTTCAACTCTATTTCTTGCGACAATTTTGTCCACATATTTAAGCATGCAGTGGTAGCACTAGTCAATCAATTTGTCTGAACGTTTTTTGTCTCTTGTCATGTTATTAAAGTTATATTTTGTGACTTATCTTTTGTATCAAATTATGTGGTGCTTAATGTGCCAATCGGGCTTTTTAGCCATTGGTGAACTTTAGTGTTTTCTTTAGGAAGAAGTAGTCCTTAGTCCTCATGAAATTCCTTTTTCTTGTGCTGATGCCAATGAGGATTAAGTGTGATTTTTAACTGTAGTGACCAACTCAGGGAAAATGCAAAATGCATCATAGAATTTAATGGATGCATGCTGTGCATACACAGAGATTCATCCATTAAACTCTGTCGACCACTGCCTTACAAAATGTCACAGAAGAAGACTCTAAATCAATTGGGATGTGGTTTCAGTAAATCATTTATAAAGCTTTTTATTGAAAAAAAAAATGGCCCAAAAAATTTGTTTTGGCTATGGAAAATACATCTCGGTGCTTAACTCACCAAACGTCGTGATGCAGTGTTAAACTGTGACAATACACTTTAAATTAGTATGTCACTAAGCCCAGGGTCAGAAAATGTTCCTTACCTTCTTACTAAGATATACCATTTAGGAGAAAATTTTAGCTAATTGTTGTCTAGTTCCATCTGTGTACATTATGGAAATTAAGTCATTTGTCTCTATCAATTGAAAAGTGAACCTCAAGCCATTCTTAATCCACAATGTAAAGACTTCTCAAATCTACCAGGCCTCAAGGTGTTTCTGTGTATTCAGTGCTTTTATATATATTGAATGTTTGACCTGTCTTATAAATCATTTCCATACCCATTTCCATGCTAAAGGTATATGACGGCATAAGTGTGTTCATTGTAAGGGAAGCTATGATCAGGGTTCATAATATGCCAGTCTGAGATGTTATATATGAAGGTTAGTAAACTTGGTCTGCTCTGTGGTACAGAAGAATGAAACTCTGACCACAAATCAGATGACCTGGGTTTGATTAAATGCCTGGATGTTGGAGAAGATGATGAATGGAGGGTGGATGTGAGCAGCCAGTGATGGCTCTTGCATCCTGGTAGGAGGAAGATGGCCTGAACAGCTGTGTGATTGGTTTCTAGCAGTTGCAGCAGACTCAGCAAATAACAATTGGGTTAAGATGTCTGCATCCAGCAAACTGAGCACTGCACAGTTACAATGTTAGGGTAAGCACATAGAAACAATATTCTATCACAGAGGCAGTGTGTTGTGGAAACTCATGGATGTCTGTCACATGGACTCACATGTACACCAGGACAAAACCACAAATCACCCCCACTGGCTGCCTGGACAACAACTACATCTACAGACAGGTCTTACCCCAACATTAATCACACAAGAGTGAGGTATCTCTATGTAAAGTTTTGGTGGAGGTCACAAATCCCCCCCACCACCCTAGGTTGACATGTGAGCAATAGGCTGGTGTAAGGGAACATATGGGCAATAGTCCTTATAAGAGAAAGCTGATGAAAGCACACATAAAGAAGACTTCATGCAATGATGATAGCAAAGCTAATTAAGAAATAATGAAATGTGCTGGTGCCATGAACAAAAAACACTTTTATTAAACATAAAATTAAACAATAAGCACCTTTACCCTCAAAGTACTTTCTCAAGTTAAAACATGTAAAACATCATCACTATTTTATAATCCATCATATAAACTCATCACCCTATTAGTTCAAACAATACATTAATACTTCATTGCCCTACTCGTAAGTACAGGCTTTAAACTGATTGAACCCCATAAAACCACTTACATTTAATTTTGTTATCCATCTCTACTCAGCATTCTCAGTTTCATTCTTTATATAACTGTCAAAACAAATTTCTTTTATTAATTGCAGCACCAGAATGTAAAAATTATGCATAGGAATAGTATGGCACATGCTTAGTTCAAGCATTTTTATGTCTAAGTTTTTGATGTCATATAGCAGTTCACTCATGCATTCTCTTAGCATTCTGTTTGTTTTGCCTACGTAAAAGAAAGAGCATTCAGAACAACATGCCAAACTGACTAAATTCTTAAAGCATAAAATCTAAAGTCATACTTGTTCTATTTTTATAGGCTATACAAACAGTCATTTGAACATATATATTTACAATAGTTACATGCATGACACATACAAGTTCCTTTTTTATAATTTCATAACACCTTTTTTTAAAAAAGAAAAATCTTTATCAAATTATCACCTATGGCATATGCAATCTTATATTTATATAAATGAAAATCAACTATACCGACACAATCTCAGTTGCAAACATTACACATTACAAACCATGCTCTCATTTCTTGACACCTTTGATGCCATCCTATATTAAACTCTACTCTTCAAACTAAGTTTGTTATTAAAGATAAAGCTTGGTTCTGTTTCCCACTACTCCTTCAATTTTATCATCAACAGTCAATATATTCCAGTTTTATTTATTATATCACAAACAGTATTAATATTTTTGGAGAAAGTGGTTGCCACTTTTAAGTGGTAAACATCAATATTTATGTTTTCATATACCACTCTATTATTAAAAAATAGCTTTGCTGTCGTCTTCCTGTGCTGTAACACATAATCAGCAGTAATATCTAAATCAAGCTCAGTATAACCTTTTTGAATGAAGTCACTCCTCATAGTATTAAAACTCACTATGGATTTTCATATCATCACTTGTTAGACTCGAAGCATGCATGAAATGACCTTTTGCAACATTTCAATAAACATATTTAGGATGCATATTTGTTCTGTCCAAATATGAATTAATTTTGCAATATTTATTAAACATTTCAGTAGGCAAGCTATTTATCTCATTATGACAAACATTTATGTCTTAAAATGTATGCCATCTCTGGAGTAATGAGTTGTAAAATGCAAAATGTTAATGGTGGTTTCTATATAATCTAAAAACACTTAGGGACTCCTCATCAGCGTGCCTTATTAAGAAGATTTCATCAACAAATTTAGCCTAAAAACAATTTTTTTTTACCCAGGCAAGTCCAGTAAAAATCTATGTTTGTTCGTACTAAAGAGAACTGAGTTTGTATAGCTGTTAGTCTATACTAACCATGTGGTTACTCAATTTTTCTGCAAGTAAAATGTATCATGAAATATTACAGTATTCTTCAAAAGTAATTCTAGCAATAAACAAATCAAATTACGCTTAGCATTTGAAAATTAATTCTTTGAAGAGATATACTTGCATAGATTTTCATTTCCATATATATTTGGAATAACAGCAAAAAATGTATCTAAAGTCACCATAAAATAACCTGTACTGTCATTAATTTTTGCTTCATTCAAATAATTTTTGGATGAGATGTCTGCTGTCAATAATAATAGATTCTTTCTGGAGTGACAAGGGGTGTAAGGCCTTTTCAATAAAAATGGACAGGGGTTCAATCAACCAACCTCTGGCAGAGGCTAGAAGTCTCACAGGAGGACGTAAAGGATCTTTATGAATGTTTGGGAAACCATAGTTTGACCAAACAAATGTCTCTGTTACACGAAAGAATTCAAACATCTCATTTACCAGCAGTCAACTCATTCACAATTCATGCACGATAGTTTTCACTTTAGAAATTATACTAGTCACTTTGGGTCTATTTATGTTTTCATAGGTCACAGAACCATTATGCATTTTATTATGTATATATTATTAAATTATGCATTTGCTGGTCATGCCGACATTTGTTGATTACTAGTGCACCACCACCATCATCAACAGGCTTAATTTCAAGAGCAACATTATTAGTTAACTTTGTTAGAGCAGATGATTCAGCTAAAGTAAAAATAAAGAATTTATGGTCATTGGCTGATTGGGGTTACCTGGACCACAGCTTGGAGTAAGCACCTCATTGGGTCTTTTGAGCTTTTTTTTTAAAGTTGTTTCAGGTTTCAACTTTCTGTTACTTAAGAAGTTACCTTGTGAGTGTTTCTCCCATTTCACACAGAGCTAATTGGAGGAAGGGCACTGAGCAAAACTCTGATCTGTGATATATAACATTAAGTATCCTGTTTTTTGCTTATTTTTACTAGTTATTGCTTATTACAGATATTTATTTTTTATTTTATTTATTTATTTATTTTACATCTGTTCACCGGGATTGTCCGACTGAGCCGCGGAGCCCTTTCTCAGCGGAGGCCCAGGGAGAAAAGCTCCAATATATTATACAATTTTCATTATAAATTAGCATTAAACAGCAGTGTTACATGATTATTATAAGGCATTACGTAGCAATACAATGTTATGCAGTGTTAATAATTAGGAGTATAGCAAAACTATTTACAAGATGTATAAAAAGAAATAGGTTATTAAGATCAATATAGTTTTTGGGGCAAGTGGTTACAAAAACCCAGTTTTATCATAATGTAGTTGCATGAAGGCAAGACAATTACAATAGAATGTTTCTCTGAAGTGATTTGCTTAATAGATTTTAGAAGACAGTAGAAAGAGTATTCAAGGAAGATTAGAGAAAGCTAGTGAGAAGAGTGAGTTAAGGGCAGAAAGTAGATTAAGGTTTGGGAAGTAGGGGATGATTAAGGAGGGAAAGAGCAGTGGCAGGACCTGTGACTTTTAAAGTGCTCTTTGGTGGCTGTCTTAAATTGTTTAGGATGTGTAAGGGTCTTGATTTCTAGTGGGAACCTATTCCAGGCAATAATGGGGTGATAGCTGTACATGTTGCATCCAAATTTTGACTTGGGTTTGTAGATTTGTAGTGGGTCTTGATTAGAGCTTCGGAGAGGTCTGGAGGGAGAATAATGGGAGATGAGAGGGGGTAGTGCTGGGCAGTAGGAAGGCTGGTATAGGATAGTATGGATGATCTGGAGCTGAGAGAGAAGAAGCTGGTGAAGTAATTCAAGCCAGTTTAGGTGTTTTAGAGAGAGAGAGAGAGAGACAGTGATGGCACAGTGATGATTTATAGCACTTGTATTGTCTGCTGCATACTTTTTACTGTATTTTATAGCTATAAACTAATCTGCTTGGTTGTATTAAAATTGTCTGCCTCACAGGGCCTGATAAATAAGCTTTTTACTGTCACATTGTTTGTAAATCTTTTCTAGCTAGTTTCACTGTGTGTGAGGTATTAACTGGAAATTTTCTCCATTTGTTAAACATCTGTTTGTGTTTGTTTGTTCTGATTTCCTGCCAAGGAGTGTATCATATAGCTGATTTAGTTCACACCGTCCCTCCCTATTGGTATCCTGTTCTTATACTTAGTGGCTTTGCAGTTGCCCACCCCTACTGTAAATTTGATCTGGGACACTCCTCCCAGTCTAGTGTCATTAGTGTATTCTACCTAATACAGAGAGAACATTTGAGAAGGCCAACCCACTTAGATTCTTAACCTTGAATTATCTTCTGCTCCTCCTTTCTCCCTTTCCACTTTACTAAAAAAAATTCTAACCTTGTTTCCTGCCTTTCCTGTAACTAGTCTAGTTGAGATACAGATTTGCTGTATCCAGGACTGTTTGTAAGCTTCTGAGCTCCCTCAAGCCTTTCTATGTTGGAGGGAAGACTTCTAGCTTATCAGTGGGAATGGTAAGCACTAGGTAGTCTATCTACCGCAAGAGTATTGGTTTCTGGCCCAGAAGTTGTAGTTTATTGACTGTTTGGGCAGTTTTTCATCTCTTTAACTTTCTGGCCCATGTTTGCACTTGTTTCCCATCTTTCCTCTAACTAGTCTAGTCTAGATACAGATTTGCTGTATCCAGGACTGTTTGTAAGCTTCTGAGCAGTGCCAAAGTCTGCTCTTCAATTTTTCCCTTAGATCTACTAGTTCCCTCCTCTCCTGCACTTTTATTAGCTTATTAGTCTAGCACTTTACTACACTTCTTGTAGCAATTATTGTAGCACACAAAAGTGCTACCAGCACTAAACATTCTACAAGGAAACAGCTCCACTACTTATTATTAATGCCCACCCCTGCAGACATGTCTAAAGGTCAGTTCCCTGTGCATTCTCCTATTAACCTGGTGAACTTGGGCATCCTGAGGCAATGTAGCAACTGCTCATGTACACTGAAAACCCTCTCCTCTTACCTCTCAACACTCAGACTTGCGTGAGATGCACTTATATATCCAAACTGGAAGCCACACACTCTCCAGCCAAGACTGGAATAACTGGTTAAGAGTAGAAGGTCAACATTTGCACCACACCACATGGAACACATAGCCCTCCAGGGCACACACCATCACTGCCTTCACATAAAAACACAAACCACACACCCACCTTCATGGAGGCTCTCAATAAAAATCTACCCAAACAGCAGAGACCTCCAAGTCAGAAACACACTCGACCACCACAACACTAATCACAAGACACATAACTCTCCTAAACAGCGTGTCACTCTACCAAAGCCCCTAAGGCAAAACAGCATGCCCAACACACTAGTCATAGGTGACTCAATAGTGAGGTACACTTATGTCCCACTCACTAGGTTGAATAAAGAGAAAGTAACAGTCAGCTGCCTGTCAGGCACCAGGATCCACCACATAACGCATGCACTCAGGTCCCTCAACAACAGGTACAAATATGACTCTGTCATTGTACATGTGGGTGTGAATGACTTCAGATGTACCTCCCTGGACTACATGAAAAGAGACATAGAGGAGCTCTCGGATTATGTAGCCCAGGTGGGTATGACCCTAGCTCTGAGAAGCATCCTACCACCACTCAGAATGATACCACAGTACAAGCAGAAAATGGTTGATTTCAACAATTGGCTAAATTTCTGGTGACATTCTAAGGGGATCCAGTATTTGTCTGCCTGGGATGACATGATTGACAGACCTCGATACTTTGCCAGAGATCGCCTGCATCTGTCACCCCTGGGCTTCCGGATATTGGTCAAGGCTCTTGCCAACCCTTTAGTGCCTTTTTTAGATGGTGTTCCAAAGACCAAATTACCACTGTAACAGCTACAAACAAATGCAATCTGAGGGTCATGCTGCTCAATGCTAGAAGTCTAAATCTCAAAATGCACTCACTCGAAGCATTCCTTAAAATGGAGAACATTGACATTTGTGCTGTAACAGAGGCCTGGTTCAAGGCAGCAGAAAGCACCCCTGCACTAACAGGCTATAGCTCATTCCACACCTTTCAGCCCTGGAACTTGGACCGAAGCACCAAAGGTGGTGGTGTTTCCATATTCATAAAGGATATGCACACTTCCATACTAGTAGCCCAACATAACGCATCTGAGATCCATCAGGTGCAGCTAACATTGAGTAAGACAGTGATTCAGGTTGTAGCCTGCTATAGGTCCCCAGCCATGTCCCAAGACTCACACTCCACATTCCTAAGCACCCTGGAGAATATTATGGTCAAACCTAACACTCTTATACTGGGTGACTTTAACTACCCCTCCATTAACTGGGAAAACTACTCATGTACCAATACACTTGCCCAACGTTTCCTGGAATTCATTAATTCCAGTGCCCTGGACCAGCACGTTCTTACCCCCACTAGAGGTAGCAACATCCTTGACCTGGTCATTACTAACATGGGCGATGGTTGTTCTACACCAATAGTCAACTTTTCCCTGGTTAGATCCGACCACAGACTAATCACCTTGGAAATCCACATCTCTCCCATCCCCCCACAAAGGTAACCACCATGAAAAACTTCTCCTAAGCTAACTATGGGCTCCTAAAAACAGAGGTGGCTAACTTCACAGCACCTATGCAAATGGAGATCAGTTGTATGACTGCCAAATCATACACCAATGCACTGTACCAACACGTACACAAATGCGTGGATCTCACCATACCCAACAGAACCAAGATGCTCTCCTCCAGAAAAAGGAAGCTAATCTGGTGGTCTCCTGCCATAAACAAACTGTACAACAGGAGGAAACTAATGCAGAATAAGATGAAGTCCCAAGGCTGGAGAAACTTCCTTATCAGCCTCAACAAAAAGTTGAGATCCCTCATCAAATCCTCTAAAGCTAGCTATGAAAACAGAATTGCAGCAGATAGCAAAGACAACCACAAGGCCTTCTATAGTTATGTAAAGAATCTCCACAGTAATACCCAGATTTGCTCTGAGCTACTGCACAATGGTGCCTCCTATACCGAGCCAACAGATATTGCCAATATACTGGTCAACAGATTCATTGCCAACTTTACCCCTCCTTCCCCCAAGGGACCAGTCAAAATACCAATAGATTGCTGGGCACCCAGTATTACTGCTGCACAGGTTGTCCAAGGCCAAGAATACAGCTTCTATGGGACCTGACAATATCCCTGGCTGTGTTCTACAAGAACTACAGAGTCAAATGGCACCTCACCTGTGTGCCCTGTTTAATCACAGCCTCACCTCAAGCTTTGTCCTTACCGAATGGCACATTGCATACAGTCATCCCTCTCCACAAAGGAGGAGTGACTAAAGACACTGGGAACTATCGCTCCATTAGCCTGACGAGTTTGATATGCACTGCTATGGAATGCATCATCATGGACCTAATAAACAAGGATATAGGGAATCTCCAAACTCTGGATCCCACACGGTTTGGTTTTGTGAAGGGTAGATCATGCCTGCTCAACTTGGTCAACTTCTTTGAGTCAGTCAGCAGAGCTGTGGATGAAGGCAAGGTGGTTCATACAGCCTCCCTTGATCTGGCCAAGGCCTTTGATACCATTCCCCACTCAGGAATCATAGAAAAACTCACTAAGCTAGGCATCAACCCCCATATCACTAAGTGGGTTGTGAACTGGCTCACAGGTAGAATCCACAGTGTGAAAGTAGCTGACTTCAAGTCAGACTGCTGACCAGTCACGAGTGGAGTCCCACAGAGTTCGGTCCTGGGTCCTCTCCTGTTTGGTATCTACTTCTCTGAAGTCCAGGCCAACACAAAGGGACTCTGGCTGACAAAGTTTGCAGACGATTGCAGGTTGGGAGCTATTATTAACTCCCCGAGTGATGTTGACATCCTACAGAAAGGCCTCACTGAGACCAACGACTGGTGTCAGAACCATGGCCTTAAGCTCAATGCCAAAAATGTGTCATCATCTCCTTTAGGAAAAACTCAGTTCCCATGAATTACCACATCGATGGTAGTCCACTGAACACAGAAGGCATTATAAGAGGCTAGGTTATAATGGCTAGGCTTGTACAGGCCCTAGGGCTGATAGCCTAGTACCAACCTATGAACCTATGAACTTAAGAGATCTGGGAACACAGGTTGACAGCAACCTCTCTTTTGACCACTACATTGCCACTGTGGTCAGAAAGTCCTTTGGTGTGGCACATCTCATTACTAAGTGTTTTGCATCCAGGAAGAAAGAGGTCATTGTCTCCCTCTACTCTTCCCTCATGCCTCCAATCATTGAGTACAATGCCCCATTTGGCATGTACCTCACTAAACACCTGCAACAACTGGAGGGGCCACAAAAGTACCTCACAAAGAGGATCCTAGGCCTTAAACATTTGTCCTATATGGACAGACTAAAAAAACTCCAACTATTCCCTGTCTCATATCGCCTACTTAGAGACGATCTCTGCTTGACTTACAAAGCCATGTCTGACCCAGCTCTGTTTGAAATGCTATATCTAAAGAAATCCCAATCCCTCCACACCACACACTCCAGAGACCTTAACCTCATTACCACAATCAACAGAACATGCTGGAAGGACAGGTTCATAACCCCGCGACTGCTCATGCTATGGAATAGACTTCCCATACATGTCAAGCAGAGCACCTCACTAGCCCTCTTCAAGACAAATCTTGATGAGTGGATGGGAAATAGAAAATTTATGCCGGAGATCACTCCAGCTGCTTTACTCGACAGAGGCACTGGGAACTAAGGTCAGGTGGCATGATGCCAGGGTAATCCTATGGGCTAGGCTTGTAAAGGCCTCAGGGCCATTAGCCTAGTACACACCTATGAACCTATGAATGCACCTTTACATGCATCTTGAATAGAAAATACATATTCCTTTCACAAGCAACCAAAAAACTTCTGACAAGGGTAGATTCACAGGATGAAAAGCACTTCGTCTTCTATAAATATTATCACAGAACAAAAGTACTTTGTCTTCAATAAATATTATCACAGGACAAAAAGTACTTTGTGGTCTATAAAGATTATCACAAGACAAAAGTACTTTGTCTTCTATAAATATTATCACAGGACAAAAGTACTTTGTCTTTTATAAATATTATGACAGGACAAAAAGTACTTTGTGTTCTATAAATATTATCGCAGGGCAAAAGTACATTGTCTTGTATAACTATTATCACAGGACAAAAGTACTTTGTCTTCTATAAATATTATCACAGGAAAAAAAGTACTTTGTGTTCTATAAATATTATCACAGGACAAAAAGTACTTTGTGTTCTATAAATATTATCACTGGACAAAAGTACTTTGTGTTCTATAAATATTATCACTGGACAAAAGTACTTTGTCTTGTATAACTATTATCACAGGACAAAAGTACTTTGTCTTGTATAACTATTATCACAGGACAAAAGTACTTTGTCTTGTATAACTATTATCACAGGACAAAAGTACTTTGTCTTCTATAAATATTATCACAGGACAAAAGTACTTTGTCTTCTATAAATATTATCACAGGACAAAAAGTACTTTGTGTTCTATAAATATTATCACAGGACAAAAGTACTTTGTCTTCCATAATGTACTTCCTTTGGGAGCAGACACTTTAAGTCCAAGATGTGGATGAAGAGTATCAAGTCAATAAGGACATCAACCACATTGAAATCCGATGCTGGAATAAACGTTAGTCCTTTATTAAGAATGGCAACTATCTCCTTTGCGAATGAATAAGAAAAAAGATGAAACAGTGATTTATACCTTAATGATGGCTCCCCAACATGCTCCACATTGTCATTTGTGTTTCCTGAACTGGATGTTTCTTCTTACACCTGTTTACCCTCCTCTTCCCCTTCTTCAGCTTTAGGATATCTATTGTTTCCTCTGCACCTGCTGTATGGGTTAAGGTGTAGGGTCATAGGATCATAGGAGGTTACTAGGCTAATGGCCCTGGGGCCCTTACAAACCTAGCCAAAAGTTTATAACAAAAAGAAACCTCAGTCAGCCCTTGTCACCCCTGTCAATAAGGGACCTAGGTGGAAACCGTAGGACAAATTTGTGGTTTCCCATCCACTCATCAAGGTTGTGCTTGAAGAGGGTCAGTGAGGTGCTGTGTTTGACATGTAAATAAACACCCCTGCCAAGTGTCAAACCCAGACCCTTCTCTACTACAGCACACTGCATTAACCCAACATGCTACACAGACTTTAAGGAAGATTCAGAAAAACCTGTGGGGTGTCAATCAAAGGTACAGCTTCATGAACACCCACATCAGCAGAAACTACTACTGAACTCTGTCAAGGTAAAAATAACAGAACCAGACAGAGGGGGTTGAGCTTGTTGACATGGCCAAAAAATATGTTACCTTAGCAAAATTCAAGAGTATCTCTCTTCTGCTTTCTTTTCTTGGTTGCAATATGGTGAGCCTCATATGTACTCATGTTATCAAACACCTCAACTTAGAACAGTGATGCTGGTTTCACCACAAGCTAGAAAGCAAATGAACACTTTATGCAGAGCAATGCAGTAAGAATTGCCAAGTTGAAGTTTAAAAAATGGATACAGCAGCTAAACAAAACTGCTGACAGCCTAAGACAATTTTGTATATCATGCTGTGGGAGCTAATGCCATTTTATTTATTTATTTATTTTATTTATTTTCAGTTTGATGACCAGGGAAGTCCAGTGGAGGCCTGGGGAGAAAAGCTCCAAAAGCAGTTAACAGAATATAACATAAGTGCAGTATGGAATATACATTATACAAAAGCATAAATATACAATTGAAAATACAAATACAAAATCAGGGAGTACACGTTTAAAAAACACAAATGTTAAAATATAGATAAAGTCAAAAGTAATGCTGAGAATATAATTCAAAGTACAAGTCATAAAGTGTTAATACAAGTTTAGTGTTTGTTCTAACAATAATGTTAGTGATCAGAGGTGATAGTAGATGAGATTGAAGGGAGGTTTGAAAGAGACAACAGTGTAATTTAAGTGGGAAGGGAGCAGGAACAGTCTCAGTTTCAGATAAGGTAAGAAAGGAGGAGAGATTTGAAATTAGAGTGGAGGGGGATTCCATAGTTTAGCTAAGAAGTGTGATAGAAGTAATTGGCCAAGAGGGCGTAGGGTGTTATTGATTTTAAGGAAGTTTTGGTTTTCACATCTAAGAGTGTGACTGGGGAGGTAAGGGGATAAGATAGATGAAAAAGAGAGAGGCAGATGGAGGACTGGAATATGAGTTTGTGAGCAGAGGTGAGTTGTATGAATTTCAGGTAATTAGGAAGCTCAAGTTAGTTTAGGGAGTGGAGGGAATGGCAGTGATGGGTGAAGTATTTGGACCCTGTAACAAAAGTACAGACTTTGTTATAACGGGCTTCCAGTTTGGTTTTTGGCTAAGTTGGAGATGAATAAGTAGAGGGGCACCATACATAAGAGAAGGGAGCAGGCAGGGATAAGCTAGAGTAAGTCTGGTAGAAGTGGCTAGACAGTGATTTTGTCTATGCAGCAAACCTAGTTTTTGGTGGGTTTTTTATATTATTTTCGATGTGGATATCAAATTTTAAATCTTCATCAATGGTGACTCCGAGTAGTTTGGTGTAAGGTACAATTTCGATTAGAGTGTTATTGTGGCTTTTTATTTTAAAGGAGCTTTTATCTATGGAGAAATTTCTTGAAGGAGAGAATATCACGATTTTTATTTTGTTTGCATTGAGAACGTGATCGTTGTTTAGCATCCAAGCTTTGGTATTGGAGAAGCCTGTTTGAGTTTTTTGAAGGAGTCCAGAGGGAGAGTTTGCTGTACAGATAATTGTGGAATCATCAGCGTACTGGATCAGTGTAACATTATCTATGGATTTGTGAAAGTTATTAATGAAAATATTGAAAAGTAAGGGGCCAAGAATAGAGCCTTGGGGGATGCCAGAGGGGATTATTGAGAAAAGATGAAGTGAAATGTTTCCATTTAACAGCTTGTTGTCTATTGGAGAGAGTGCTTGTAAACCAGGCTATGGAAGAAGGAGAGAAACTGAGGGAGGAAAGTTGAGATAAGAGTAGAAGATGTGAGACAGTGTCAAAGGCTTTGGAGAGATCTAAGTAAAGGGTGGATATGATTTTCGCAGAGTCACGAGCATGATTAATGGTGTCAAGGAAGGACAGAAGGGCAGTGGTAGTGCTGTGGCCAGGCCTGAAACCATGTTGTGTTGGGGTAAGAAGATGATTGTGTGTTAGGTATGGCAAGAGTTGGTGATGAATGCATTTTTCGAGGATTTTGGAAAGAGGTGAGAGAATGGCTATAGGACAGAAGTTAGTAGTGTCTGTGTTATTGCTGCCTTTGTGGAGATGGGTGACAAAAGCTTTCTTCCAGAGTGAGGGGATACAGGCTTCTTGGATGGACCTGTTGATAAGAATGGAAATGGGAGGGCAATGCTATCTGCAGCTATCTTAAGGAAGGATGGAGGCCGATTATCAGGAGTGCTGGAGCAAGGCTTTAGTTTAAGGAGGAGTTTTTTCTATGCTGCTGGTGGGGATAAGTTTAAGACTGAAGGTGGAGTGTTAGAGGGAAATGCAGTGGATGGGGGACTATGAGAGGGAGAAAAGATGGGAAAGTTTGCGGTTAGTTTGGCTATGCAATTAACAAAAAAAGGTGTTGAAACTAGATGCAATTTCATGGTCTGGGGAGTTTGGGTTAGGGCATGGATTGTCTTTTCTAACAGGGTTTAGAAGGGAGGAAATGTAATAACAGAGATTTTTGTGGTTAGATTATGTTCTGATTGAAGTTTGGAGTAATAAGTCTTGCGGTCATTAGTTATTAGTTTCTTCACTGAGTTGCGGAGTTGTTTGAATTCGATTAGAGAGTTTGTTAACTTATTTGTTTGGTATTGCTTCTAACATTTGTCTCTGAGGTGCATTAGTTTTCTGGTTTCTTTAGAAAGCCAGGGAATGGTTTGGGCCTTTATTCTTTTTGTTCTAAGGGGGGCTAGGCTGTTTAGTAAGTCTAGGAAGGTTTTGTTGAAGTAATTAGTTGCACTGTCCAGAGGCAGAGTCTTTAAGGGGGCCCAATTCATTTTTTTCAGACAGTCAGAAAATGTGTGTGGATTGAGGTTGGTGAGATTATGAGTTTGAATGTATTGATGTTGTATTTGGACAGAAAAGGCACACTGGAGGGCATAGGCTGGTAGGTGGTCACTAAGGGGGTCAGGTATAATTCCATTGTTTGAGATTAGGCTGGAATGAGTTGCTAAGATCTAATCTAGTGTAGTGTCAGAGGAGCCATCTTTACTGGGTCTGGTAGGGTAGTTTATTAGATGGGAGAAGTTAAAGAGATTAATTGTTTGGCTTGAAGATTGTGAGGTGATAGTGGCCCAGTTGATGTTTACATCGCCAAGGATGAATGTTTCCTTTTTGATGTTGGAAGAAAACCATGAGAGAATGTCTTCAAGGATGGAGATGTTATCACCAGGGGGAATGTAGATGGCAGCTATACATTAATATTTATGCTTGGTGATTTTTAGGAAGGCTATGGATAGTTCAGCAGCAGAGAATTTAGAAATGGAGTTAGTGCATGAAATGACTGTTACAGAAGAGGAGTAAGTTATGGCTACCCCTCCTCCTTTCTTGTTAGGTCTGTCATTCTGTATGATTTGGTAGTCAGGGGGAAGAATTTCAGTATTTTTGATATGAGGTTTGAACCAGGTTTCTGAGACAGTTAATATGTCAGGATGGTTATGTGACAGCCAGACGTGTAAGTTGGCTATTTTAGTATGTTATTTAACTGCAGCTTCAGGAACAGGTCTCATTAAGTGATCAGACCAAGGAAATAGAGATGAAGTAATCAGAAGAGACTAAACAGAGAATGGCAATATGAGGCAACAAACAGAAATACCAAGGAACATTCATTTGGCAAAGGACCACAGAAGACATACCGATTTGGTGAAAACTGTAAGCATAACACTTTAGTTAATCCAGTCTTACCAAATAAAAGAAAGAAAAGGGCCAGTGTTTAATGTAACAAAAGGCAATCAAGCTATCATCAGACTTTCATGATTTCTTAAGTTCTGGTATGGCACTATGTGGAGAAAATAACTATGATTTTGACTGAAGTTTCAATCAGAAATAAATTTTTCTTCTGACAGACTGCCTAAGAGTAAAACACTTATGCTAAGAAGATTCTAGAAGACTGCATAATATGTTACATAAAATAATATCAGTAATGCTATGCCTTTTTTTCAAGTCATCAAACAAATAATGAATAAATGTATTAGTCACTAAGAAAACAAATTGTCCACCTATGTGATAAAAATGTGTCCACTTTACAAAAATCATTTTCTTTGCATGTACGACACAATGTCTGCCATGAGGTATACTATGTGTGCATATAAATACATAAACACAATAATGACAACACTTTCAGCCAACACAACTAAAATAACTATCCCACCCCCCCACACCCATCTCACTTTATTAATCAACGTTTCATTATCTGTCATTCTAAACAATAATTAAAAAATGTCGTGTCAGCAGTATTACATTTTATAGTAAGAAAACTAGTAAGAAAAGTCACCACCTAGCTATTCTATGCACAGGGTGGTAATCACTCCAAATCCTGGTCCTAACCCTCAATGCCCTACAACTAACACCAACAAAATGGTACCATTCTTCAACTCAAAATATTTAAGAATCGTTCACTTCAGTGCTAGAAGCATTTACAACAAATTTCCCCAATTCCAAGCTTGAACACTTGTGCTATAAGCCCCATATATAAGCCACATAAGTGAAACTTGGTTAAATCAGAAATCTTTGACAAAGTATTTAAAGTTCTCATTTGCACTATCTACAACAATGATGAGTTAAAGAAAAGAGCAGGCAGAGTCCTTATAATGGGTAATAGCATATTACAAACTACACAACCCTAATCAGCCTGCAGCATTGCCCATCATAATATCCATGATTGCATCAACTACAGTTCCAGATAATGAATGGCTGCATATTGGCTGAGTTTACCTACCATAAAAAATAAATTAAAATAAATAAATAAATGAATAAAATGATAATAAAAAAAAGGCTGAAAACAGCTTCCTGATATTTTATCTTGGTACTGTGGCAATATCTTCAGTAATTTAATAATTCAAGGTGATTTCAATTTTGCATGGACCACCAAAACCATAACTGGAAAACCCAGACTACAGCATTTTGCCTTTTCGCTTCTCCCTCCTAATAAATTTAGCACTAGAACTGATCCTATAACAGACATATCCAGTCATCAGACTGGCTGCTCACCAAATGACCACACAATATATCTACTGGAATTCTACCCAATGACCTGAGTGCCAATCCAATTTTCACTGTCTGGAAGAACAAGCTACTACCATCACAGACTATTCATGATGACCTCCATCTGAAACCCGCAGATCATGGTAGACATGGCTTAGAACACTACAAATTCTCAAAAATTAAAAAAAGTTTAGGCACAGGGAGCACTGTAAGGGGTGGTACCAACACCAACATATTTATTAATCCACAAACAACATAAAATCCAAAACAAGTCACTTAAAATAAAACGCTTAACTTTATCACTGCGTTTTTCATTCACCATAGAACTTTATCAGATTAGTTAAACTATAAATCCCATAATACCTTATATATACTATTTATTTATTTATTTTACATTTGTTGACTGGGAGAGTCCAACTGGATTACAAGTCCATTTTCACTGGAGGCCCGGGAAGGAAAGCTCCAAGAGAACAATTTTTCACAAAACATAGTTTTAAGGACAGACTTTTGACATACAATTTCCATAGAAGAGACTTTAACATATATATTAACTAACAGATAGGATGCATTCGTTCTCGACAATATAATATTAAATTTTAGAAGATATTTCTACGTTTAGGATTCCTGTGATAGATTTACTATCAGAGTAAAAGCAGAGAGACGTAGAATAAGGCTCTGAGAGAGCAGATGATGCTCGCTATAGTTGAGAAGGATAAGAAATTGATTCACTACATGTCATTAGATAAATGGTCTTATACTAAACTTATATATACTACTATACTCTATTTAAACTCATTATCCAATTAAAAATCACAATCAATAAAACAATTAAACTGCCAAAATGCACAAAAATATATTCTCCTAACAGTAATAATTATATGAATGTATAGTATGTATGTTTAGACCTTAATAAAACCATTTATCTAATATATTGCTAAAAACTTTCAATTCACATTTTATAAATCATTTTGTTAAAATGCTTAGATATATGTACAAAGAATTAAAACAGAATTTTAATACGATGGAAAGGAATTCAAATACAGTGTTTTGCTGCCATCTAGTGGCTCAAGTATAACATGTAATAAAAGGTACATTAGAAGGAATACATTGCAACAATACTTTATACTAATAAAAATGAAAATAAAGTAAAAGTTAAAACATGACCAAACTCCCCAACATAATGATTATAATCTAGCAGTTCTTAGTTTTAACACTGGAGCAAGGGAGACATGTTCGTTAATACCTGGGGGTTTAAAGGCTTCTAAAACTAGCTGCCAAAAGACTTCCCTAAATTCAATTCTCATCTCCCATTCTCCTCCCCTAATATCATGTGGCACTTCTTCCAGCACAAAAAATACAAGTTTAGCTTCTTTACAAGTTTTAGTGTGCTTAAATAATGCATTATTAGGGTCTTGCGTACGAATATCGTATAGATGTTCATATATTCTTCTTTTAGGGGCTCTCTTTGTTTTCCCCACATAAAATGCGGAACACTTTTTACATTCTGCAATGTAAACAATTCCTCCACTGTTACATTTTGAAAATTGCTTACTATTTATTGTTTTGTCCCTTGCTATCCAGGTAGATCTTCTCTGCATTTTTATATGGTGACATTGTGCACATTTGCCACATTTAAAGGTTCCTTTTCTTTGGGGTTCTTTCTAAAATGTTTTTTACATTCTTATCTCTTTTATAAGTGAATATTAATGGCTGTTTGAAGATCGTATACAAATCAGAAAACCCTGCAAACATTTTCCAGTTTTTTAATATAATATTCTTAATCAATGGGGCTTCAGTGTTATAATTCAAAACAAATGCCCCAGTAAAATTACTTTCCTCTTTTCCTTTATATTTTTCCCCTAAGTTTACATTCTTGTTCAATCCCTTACCCAATATGGGGGCAAATCTATCTATTCTTTTTTCCTTTACTTCCTTTGAAACTTCTTCTACCATTTTAACCGGATAGTTTCTCTCCAAAAACATATTTTTAGCTTAATACTTTCTCTCAAGAACTCCTCTTCATCTGAGGTCATTCTAGAAATTCTGATAAATTGTCCCATTATTATGCTTCTCTTTTGTTTGTACGGGTGGGCACTTGTAAAATATAAGTAGGAGTAGGAAAACATACTTTTTCTAAACACCCTAGATTTGAATTCATTACTATTATAGTCTTTATAGATATTAACATCTAAATAATCTACTGTATCTTTTGAAAATGTATATGTAAATTTTAAAAATCCAGTAGCTCTATTTATATAATCTAGAAATTATTTAAACTTTTCTTCCATATCCCTCCAAAATAGACATAAATTATCTAGGTATCTCTTTTATAAACATCAACTATTCTTATAAGATGAGTTAAAAATATATTTTTTCTCCCAGGTGTTTAAAACTATATTTACATAGCTAGGGACACAACATGTCCCCATTGCTACTCCCTTAATTTGTTTGAAAACCTCACCTTCAGATATTATAAAATTATTATTAAGTACCATCTCCAACAACTCCATTATGACTCTAAGGTCCTTCCATGAAAATGCTTTAGCCTCTGATAGAGCTTCCTCAAACCATTCCATTCCAAATGAACGAGGAATTACTGAAAATAAATCAACAATATCTATTGTTACAAAAATATCTTTATCAAAGATTTTTTGGTCTGTAGTATTCAAAAAATCCCATGAGTCTTCTAGTAGTCCTGAATGCTTCATCCATACTGTTTTTATTTTTGAATCTATATATTTAGCAATATGTTTTGGAGCCATTGGCAGGCAGAAAAGACCATAGATGAGGGGGTTAATAATATCTTTATGGACTTTGACTATACCAAAAAATAGATGGTATAACCAGTCTTTCTACTAACATGTACTTGTAAAGCTCACTTTCTATCGTTTCATCATTAAATAGTTCTCTTAAGCCAAAATCAATTTTATAGTAAGCAATGTTGATCTCATTAATGTAAGCTCTACTATATTTTTCTTCATCTCCTAATATTTCTTCCATTTTGCCCACATATACTATGTTGTCCATAATAGTCATACCCCCACCCTTGTCTGGCCTCATTATTCTTATATTTTCTATTCACACTTATTTCCCTAAGAAGTTGTTTCTCTTAGTAGGTTAAGTTAGAAAACACCTTAGACTTACTTATGGTCTCTCTAAGTTCTTTTTCCACTACAACTTCAAAAATTTCAGCTAGGGATGCAATGTAGGATTGAAAATACTTTTTTTTTCTAAAATCATTACAATTTTCTTTCTTTCTTTTTGTCTTTGTCTCTTCCCCCATACATTAATTCCAGGTAATTTTTTCTAACAAATAGCTTTAAATGTATAAGAACCTTACTTATATTGCTTTTATTATTAGGCACAAATTTTAACCCTTTCATAAATAAATGAAAATATCTTTCATCTATTTCCAGACTACTATAATTAAATATATTATAGTTCTGGAAAGTAAAAATGTTTCCCCTTTGTACAATTCCTACATTACTATCACTTTCATTAAAGACAACATGTTGAAAAGTGTCCTTTTCTGTTACTTCCTCCCACATTGTAATGATATTGCACTGTGGGTTTGTTTTTTATTCTCTCCAACTTGCTTAAGTTGGGAAACTCTAAAAGGTTATTTAGGTTAGTGTTAAAATCTCCACCATCACTATAGTTATTATAAAATTCCCCCTCATTAAATCGTTCACTATTACCTTTTTTTATAATTATATCTATCTTTATCCTTCCTACCCTTAAATTCCTCATTAACAAAATGTCCAGACTGCAATTGCCTGTCTTTTCCCCCATTTTGGTTTCGGGTAACATCTGTTTTTTTTTTTATATTCAACTACATCTTTTCCTATTTTTCTATTCTTACATTTAGTAATAAACATACATTTTTCATCCACTTTTTTCCTAATGTTCATACCTTTCCCTTTCACCTTCCACTGTAAAAAGATCATTCACAATTTTCTTATTTGTTTCTTCTATTTTCCTAAATAATTCTTCCATTCCCATCTCATTTTCTTTTATTATAACTTTCATAATTGAAAAACTGCATGCATCAACATTTTTTATCAATTCTTTGTAACTTTCTGACCCCTCTTTAATGTTATTCGGGTACTTGGGCACTCTTAAGCCCTTTGGTACAATTTCCATATGCAAACATTTCCTTAAATATTTATTATCCAAGAACAATGTTTTATACTTTAACATATAATCATAAATAACATTCAAGTGATAATTTTAAGTATTTTCTTCATCTAAAACAACATTTTGCTCTTTACTAACATTAAACTCATTGTTGTTAAGCCATTCTTGCCATTTAAAATCTCTGTTAAAGTCTTTATCTATTTCAGTATTGTTTCTGTTATTACAGTCACCTGTATATTGGCAATGGCCAATATTTCTTTTTTCTTTAGGTCTAGCCCCTTGTTTTTGATTGGATTTGGGTAAAACCACAGTTTCCTCCACAGTAGAAGATCTAAAGATGTGTGAAATACCAGTAGGAGATGCCGAATCTTCACAATCCCCATAATGTCCAGAAACACGTACTTTATTTTCCAGTATTCTGTTCAGCCTCTCAACCAAAGCCACTCCTCCTGGTTGCCAGGCAATGAGCTTGGTCTACTTTGACTCAACAATTGCCATACACTACTATTCAGTAGCTGTACTATTTGAGCTCTCCCACCACATTGCTATGTTCCAAAACACTGTCATTACACACAGCTACTTGTGGTTGGTTCTCGCCAGTCTCCATGACCTCCAGAAATGTACCAAACCAAACTAATGTGGAAATCTGCGCCAAAGAGAGCAAAAATGCTCCAGCAACCTCAAACATAAAAAGTTTAGGCACAAGTAACAATGCAAGGGCTAGTACCAACAACAACGTATTTATTAATCCACAAACAACATAAAATCCAGAACGAGTCACTTAAAATAAAATGCTTAACTCTATCACCACATTTTTCATTCACCATAGAACTTCATCAGATTAGCTAAAACTATCAATCCCATAATACCTTATATATACTCTATTTAAACTCATTATCCAATTAAAAATCACAGTCAATAAAATAATTAAACTGCCAAAATGCACATAAATATATTCTCCTAACAGTAATAACTATATGAATGTATAATATGTGTTTAGACCTTAATAAAACTAATATATTAACAAAAACTCTCAATTGACATTTTATAAATAATTTTTTTTTATTTTATAAATCATAAACACATGGGTGGCACCAGGAATAAAGAAGGAGAGGTCTTTCTAGACTTCTGCCTGGAAAATGGATTGATGGTGGTCAACACATGGCTCAGCAAAAGAGACAGTTATAAGATGACATACAAGACAGGTCAACGTGCAACTCAGATAGACTTCATCCTTGTAAGGAAAGAGCATTGGGCGTAGAATCAGTGACTGCAAAGTCATCACCAGTGAAACAGCCCACAGCATAAACTACTGTTGGCCGCAGTCAGCTGCATGCAGTGTTCAGAGAAGGCTCTTAGTTTCAACAAAGACTGATATGAAGACCTGGAAGTTTACTGGAGCAAAAGCACAAAAGTTCAAGGAGATATTCTGGGCTCTATCACCTCAGGAAGAAGAGAAAATAGGTAGAGTTTAAGAAGAATGACTGCATCTCAAAACAGCATGTGTGAGGACTATAGAACAGATATGTGTCCAAGCCAGGTATGGAAATAAAGTACAAAGAAAAGCTGATGGTGGAATGCAGAAGTCCAGGAAAGTATCAAAAGAATGAAGGAATGCAGAAAAAAAGTATGATATTGAAAAGATGGACCAGACTTTGAAAGAATACTGGCTGGTTAACAAAGAGGTTAAGAGAGCAGTCGCAATAGCAAAGAACAAGGCATCAAAGGCTCTTTACCACTTTCTGGAAAGTGACTCAGCAGATGGCACAAAGAAACTTTAACAAGTTGCAAAGCAAATACAGAAAAATAAAAAGATAGTCATCAGGCATCCTTCAATAGGAATGTTAGAAACAACCAGCTCACAAGCCCACAAGACATCCAAGGCAGATGAAAGGGTACTTCCAGGTGGTTCTGAATGAAGAAAACTTCTGAGAACATGTACTGCCCCAGGCATAGCTTATGGTTGCAGAGGAAGAAGAGCCTACCCTAGAAGAAGTAAAACAACACTAAAGAAACTTAGGACAGGGAAAACATCAAGCTCAGATGAGCTCACGGTAGATATGATCAAGATGTTGGGTGAGTTAGGGGAGAAATGACTCCTTAGAGTACTCATAATAGTATGGAAAGAAAAGTGTATATCTGATGACTGGAAAAAGACATTCACATCTGTGAGCAGTACAGAGGTATCAAACTCCTGGCACACTGTGTGAAAGTGATGGAGAGAGTGATTGAATATGAGATGAGGAATATGAATTCAGATCAGGAAGAAGCACAACTTATCTGATGTTTGCAGTGAGACAGATGATTTTAAGGACACTAGAAATGAGGACAAAGTCCAGCAGGGCATTTCTAGACTTTGAGAAAGCATATGACAAGGTTCCATGAAGTTGATTTGAGCAGTCATGTGATGGTTTAAAGTCTCAAAAACATTGGAAGAGTTAGTGTAGAATGTATACATGGATCTAATGACACAAGTACAGTGTTCAGACTCACAGAGAGATTCCTAGTAGGCATGGGTGTGCATCATGGTTCATTTCTGAGCTCACTTCTGTTTGTACTGGTCATGGACTACATTAGCAAACAGGTCAGAAAGTACAGATCAAGAAAGCTGCTGTATACCGATGATATGTCATTACAAGCAGACTCTAAACAAGAACTTCAGCAAATTATAGGAGAATGGAATGCAACACTGAAGACACACAGGATGAAACTGAGTACAGATAAGACAGTTGCCATGGCAGCAAATGGAGGAACTCAGAAGAAGTCAAAATGTGATGAAAGAAACAGTAGAGCAGGTTAATAGCTTCAAGTATCTGGGAGGGTGGGTGAACAGAAGGTAAATCTGAATGAGAAGGTCAAAACTAGAATCAGATGGATAACTGCCAACTGGCACAGAGTGTCGGGGGTAGAGTGTGAAAGAGAATACCAAAGAAAATGAAAAGTAAGGTGTACAAAACAGTGATGCAAACAATATTACTCTATGGTACAGAAACCTGGGCAGTGAAGGCAGAGCAGTTTAGGAAGCTAGAGATGATGGAGAGGAAGTGCCTGAGATAGGTGGTGGGATGCACACTGTGGAACAGATGAAGAAATGAGGACATCAGAGCACAGGTTTAAGTAGCTCCAATTGCAGACAAGGTCAAAGAAAGCAGATTACAGTGGTTCAAATATATTTGAAGAAAGCAGAAGATAATCTGGTGAGGAAGATTTGGGAGACACAGGGAAAAGGCAGGAGGAAATGAAGGCATCTTGCAAAGAGATGGATAGATTGTGTGAGAGACTTGTGAAAGTCAGACATGACTACAGAAGAAGGTAGGAGAGTGACACTGACTCGAGAAAAATGGCAACAGTTGACTCATCCCCCTAACCTCTTATACAGAAGTGGAAAAAAGGGGGTTGTTGATGATGATGATGATGATGATGAAGATCCATAACCTGGGCAGCAGCTGCAGAATGCAATAGCATTCTGTTGGCTGACTGGGGATATTGAAGGAATCGAACTGCATTTCCATTAGTTAGTGAGCTGCTCGGGCATCCCTGGTCTGGAGGTGTTGCATGTCATGTAGGTCTCACATGGCACTTCCCTCTTCCATGGTGTATGTAAAAGGTTTCTTCCCCTGGGTCACTTATCTGCATATCTGCTGAATGATGCCAGTTGTACCCAAGTTGGGGGAAGTCCTGGAGTCACTCCAGAGATGCCCATTGACATGCCTCTACCCTGTAGTGTGTGCACCATATCAGAGGTAATGTGGATATGCCACCAATGGTAATAACTCTTGTGTATCATGGACAGGGCTCACAGTTGCAGAATACCCATTGTTAAACACTGGTGAGACTGGAAGTCAGGCCTGCACATCCACTGTCACATTGTTTGTGGGGGATGTGCATAAACCCTTTAATACTAATATTACTGACAGTGCCACTGTGTCATCTGATTGTGCCATATGCACATAGTTACTGTTGTCAGCCACTTCTGGCCTACTGACATCAGACATTTTCCATCCTCACATGCAAGATCCATCACCAAAGGAACCTGATAAAGCACAGAGTTACCATATTTGTGGAATTAGTGACACATATGCCTTGGAGTCCTTCAGACATGTGGCACAAATAGTGAGCATGTGTGCAGCTTGTGGCACAGGTTATTGCAGATGCAGCCCAGACATATCTGGAGAAGAGCTACGCAGAGATGTGCAATATCTCCCTCTCACATGAAGGCCACTATATAACATTGAAATGCATCTACTATTACTACCATGATGTATCCACAACACCACTCAGAGAGGTATTCTCAACCTGGCTCCAGATCCAAGCCAAAACCAGGTATGAGGATATGCTCACCCTCCCCAGTCAGGTATACCAGAACGCTTCTATTTCTGTGAGGAATTTCAGTGTGGGTGATCCACCTCCTGTGGGGTAAATATCCCATACCTTGGACTTCGTATACAATAGCATACCAGTTACCCTTTGCCAGACCTGTATTATGGTCATATTATAAGAAGCCACAGCAATGATGTCCTGCATCAATCCCTGCACTCTTGATCCCAGAATGCCTTGTATAGTTTACCATTGTCCTGGATGTGCTCAATATGCATGTGTGTAGGGCCTACAGAATTACCTCAGTCTCCTAGGTGGTGAACTTTTCCAGCTGTTATCTTTCTCATGATCCTATGACAAAAGGTGTACACCTATGGGTTTCACATGTTGATTAGTGTATTTATGTGTATATGATTGCCTTTGGCTGACACATATGTATATGCAACCCCTCCATGCACTCTGGTGTCAATATACCTGTAAACTGTCATGCTGTTACCTTTCCCCACCCTTGTCTTATACTAACAGCAATGACAAATATGATGTTACTGCCACAGTTCTGCATCAATGTGCTGGTGGTCTGTATTGCTGTGTACATCTTATATCTCCCACCCATCCCTACATGCATAGCCCTACCTTCACCTATTAAAAGGGGTCATTGTGTCCTTCATACCATGTCCTGTTTCATGTACATGTATACCACAGTTTGCTGCCCCACAATTGAACACAGAACTGTCATGCTCTTGTGTTACATTTTCTTCCATAGTATACCCTAACACATCTGGACATGTAACTGCCATGTCCTTGTGCTGTCTTTCCTGCCAACATCTGGATGTGCAACTGTCATGCCGCTGTTTTGTGTTCCCTGCCACTGTACCTCTCCCCCACATCTGGACATGTGACTGTCAGGCCCTTATGCCATGTTCCCTACTATAGTCCCCAGCATACCTCTCAACCATACTGAATTTCTCAGCATTTACTGGTTTTTGAGGTCCAAATAATGGGTTGCCACAAATTCCAGAGTGGTCCCCTTTATTCCCAAATTTCCCGGATTTTTTTTTTTTATTATTTTTTTTCTGCTGACGTCATCACATGCAGAGGCATGCATGATAATATCTGCATTGTGAGCAGCCTTCCAGCCTGTCAGAATTGGCTGAGGGCTCGAGGGGTGTGACAGACTGATTCACTGTACTTTATGGGCAGCAACAACAGTGTAAAAGTAGCATGCATGTGTTTCTCTAGCTCCTCCAGATAAGGAAAACAAGTCTGGTCCATTATTCTTATGTGCTGCTTATTCTTATGTGATGCCTGATCAATTATTCTTATGTGCTGCACTTATTGATGATATATAGAACAGGACCGTTCCGTTCTTTCTGGGCATGCAATTGCAAGCATTTGAATTACCGTGCTGCTGCATTAGTTGAATTTCTATAGTTGAAGTGTGTTGGAATTCTGTGTTCCATTCTTTCTGGTCACACTAGTTGATTTATTGTTGCTATAGATAGGTAGTTGTGTGTGAATTTGAATAACTGTAATATTTTCTGGTCGCATATAGATAGGTAGGTGTGTGTTCCATTGAATTGCCATGATATTGATGCTGCAGGACCATTCCATTCTTTTTGGGTGTGCAATTGCAGCTGTGCTGCTGCATATAGTTTGATATAGTTGAAGTGTGTTGGAATGCTGTGTTGCATTCTTTCTGGTCACACTAATTGAGTTATTGCTGCTATAGATTGGTAGGTGTGTGAATTTGAATTACTATGATATTTTCTGGTCACATATAGATAGGAAATGGCAATACAACATTTTATTGTAGCAACTTTCTAAGATTATACAAACAATGTTTAAAATGTGCCCCCCCAATAAATTTTGGCTTTTTCCTGATTTCTTGTTCTGCACAGTTCTTCAGGGAAAGAGAAGCTTAGTGCTGCTTATGTGAACCCTGCTTGCAATGCTAGTAGCACAACAGGTAGTACACATGCTTTTGCTGCAAAAGGCTGTGGGTTCTACTCCCACAGTATGTCGATAGATTGCTGATACTGTACTGTGTTGTACTTTTAAATGGGGTGGATGCTGCAGTCCTGAGAATGTCCTCCTTTGGCAGAGATACCTAGTAACTATGAACCTGTTATCAGTTTGCCATCCATTCCCTATTGAAATATTACTAACTTATCATTTTATTAATGTAACATGCGCAATTTATTCTTCAAAGGCAGCAGGCACTTTACTTGTAGATGAAACAATGAAATATAAAGTTGTTTGCTAGCAGCAACCTCTTCATTAGTTACAGATCTCTTTAATGTGGAATTATTTAGATGACTTTTACTTCTGCAAAGGTTGTGCATATTTACTGACACTGGTAGATTGTAGAAGTTTGAGTAGACCTTTATGATGGAAATGTTCTGAATTGGGCAATTTTGTCATTGTTGGTTCATGCATTTTGTTTCATTGCTTACTGGAAAAATGTTCAAAACAATCAATTTAAAACATGCTCTAATAAGTGTGCTGTATTATACAAGGAACATAATTTAATACAGTCAGGAAGGTGTATGAAAGAACACATGTATGTTTCGTGTGCAAGGGCTCAGATGCATTTTCTTTGAATGTGGGTTTCAATGCTGTTTCAATGAATGTGAGTTTTACGGGCAGAGAAGTTTTAATGCTAGGTCTATTTTCATTGTGAGACTGTTTTGCTTTGTTTAGCAGATGTTTATTAGTGTTTGTGCTATAAAATGTAAAATAAAGGTTTTAAATGAAATTCAGATAATCATTGTAGATGCAAAGCAGTATGCACATTACAGTGTTCATGGTAAATGGGCCAAAAAAGCCAAATAATGAGACATTGGAATGGCTGCAGGGGGACTCTGAAGCCATATTTTGGTTGTCTGTTCTTCAGTTTGCATTTGAAAGGTGATATCCCACAATTCCACTGGACTGGGCAGGGTTATATAATTATATTTGCAAATGTTATGTTAATCATCACACAGATTTGTACCTATTTTTCATGGGTCTTTGTCCAGATTTTTGATGTTTCCAGGTTGAGCGGTATGGTCCCCAGAGAGAACTGAAATTCCTATGTGTTGTGCTTGCTGCCATCATTCTCTCCCAACAGTTGGAGATGTAACTGTCATGACACTGTACTGTGCTACCCTCCTACATCTAATGGTTACTGCCATCCTTGTTGCTGACAACCACCAAGGGTGTTGTTTTCCAACAGTATGTCTATATCAAAGTACAAAATCTACTTCAGTAAAATCCTGATTTCTCACTTGCTCATTTTAACACTGTCACCTGCAATGTTGTGGTCCCACTCTATATTATGTTAAAATAATCCTTGTATCATGGAAGTTATGTTAATAATGAAATTGAGTGTGACTGCCTGTGAATTGCTGTCATAATGCACTGCAATATCACACCTAGTCTGTACTAGTCTGTTTGCCCATGCTCATTCCACATCTAATGAGACATGTGGCACACTGTGCTCATGTATATACCCTGCTAGGCTAATAGTACCATGATTCTGGGCTATAGAGATTTGTAATAGTGCACCACTTCTGTTCTATGATGTGAGTCACACGATGTCCTAATGTGTCACTCTGCATATAGAATATCAGTTTGTTCCATGAGTGGACCTGTTGAGTAGATGTGGTTTCCTCTAGTGCTGGGTTAAACAGGAATTCCTGCTGGTGAGAGAAGTTCACCAAGATTTTACTGTATCTCCTCCACAGGGACTTTGAGGAATGCCTTCTTCACCATTATGATGGTTAATTTATATAAGATGGATTCCTGGCACCAATTTGTCATGATGATGAATGATAGCCCATGCTATCTCTCATTCTGGTTAGCAATGCTGGCTCAGATACAGTGGCCTGTGGTGGCATCACACTGGCCTACTTCATCAGTAGGAGACGAAGTAGGAAGTGCCCCAAGTGTGTACTGTAAGAAGTGTATATCTCTAATTTTTTCTTGCTACTGAGTGTTTGTCTCCTTCCTCTTATTTTCCCAGGCTTAATAATATACTATGCTATTCCTACTTTCTTTTACTGAGGAGTATGAACTGAATAAGGAAACTTGCATCAGGAGTGCTGAATGCCTCTCCAGGCAGTGGGTATATATTCTATGTGCATTACTGCAATGTGTACTGTAATTCTGTTTGTAACATACACATGTGTAAAGTGAGGTGGATGGGAGCTATGGGCCTTGTATTCCCTCCACTGCACACAAATAAATTATCAAAGCTAATCAGTACCAGAGTATGATCTCTTAAGTCAAACTACTGGTACTAAACAGATTAGAGTATAAAAAGGTACACAGATATGAATCACTAAAAAACTCACTAAGTTCAGCTTGACCTTAAAAGCATGCAGAAAATATGTATTGTTGCCCTGGGTATAGGTCAATGCCATCCACACTCAATAATATTCTTCACACTAAATACTCTATCAAGCTGAGTTTTCAGTCCAGCTTCACAGACCCCATTCTCATTCTGATTTCAGTATCTTCAAGTACTCACTTGCTCTCAAGTTACTGTACTTTGAATGAACTCAACACACACACACACACACACACACACACACACACACACACACACACACACACACACACACACACACACACACACACACACAGAGGAAAGCTGGTAATATTTTCCAGTACTATAGCCTCCTGGCCCAGGGTAGTAAACTGTCATTACTCTATTTTACTTAAGTGTGAAAACTCTGAGTTATTGTTCCACTCTTGATAATAAACCAAATAATTATAAACATAAATGGAAGAATGTACACATGCACTCTTATAAGTGAATACATAATAGCATAGTTTACTTAAGAAAGAATGAGTTAAGCAGTACAGTTTACAGTTGAACACACAGACAAATATAAACTTGCAGAAAGAGACAGAGAGAAAACAGAAAATTACTATGAACAGATTACAAGGAAGAAAAAGCATCTGTCTATGACTAAACCTACTCCTACCTGGTTTTCTACTAAAAGAATTATGAGCCCTAAGCTACAAAGCTGATTTTCCAGATGTCCAAGGGCAGAAAATAAAACTCACAAGTCTTTACACCACAGTCTCCATGGTAACAGTCTTTGCACCACAATCTCCATGGTAACTTTCCCCTGACTTACTTTTCATTCAGCTTTCTGGCTTCTGTTTCCTCTCACAGAGAAACCACAGATGCAGTTAAGCAGAATTTTACATTCACTTGCTAATTAATTAGCTTTCCTGCTATTGGCTAGCTATCTTCTTGTAGCATTTTCTAATTGCACCTTTACAGCTTTTAACCTCCTGGCCTAGGAATAGTCACAGATCTGATAATCACATAGCAGAACAGTCACAGTTTCTGCTTTACATGTCTTCTATACATTTCAAATCTTATGTTCAGTTGCTGTATTTGTCAGCAGAAGACAGTTGCAAACATCGGTTGCAAATTGTATGTACTTTTTCATACTTTGCCTAGATTAGGGTTGCAAGTTCTCACATCTTTTCAAGTTACTGAAAACACACATTGAACATTCAGTCACACATTTTTAGTTTATCCGCTGCAGGTTTTACAAGGTTTATGTGCAGCTCACAGACCTGTTACTGTGTGACTCAAAAATAGTGGCAGATTTATTTTTCAAACATCAAAGTGTGTATAAATGTTTTCTGTGCTCTGCTTTTTCTGTATTTTCTTATCCATCTACAAGTTTAGCTTCCATAGATGCAGAGAAGTGGCAGCAGTTTCCTGGTTCTGCACCAGCTGATGCATCTTTTGCTGGGTTACCACTGTGGTGGCCTCTGTGACCTCTTCTTGGGAGAGGGGAGAAAAGGCACCTCTTCTGAGAACAGTGTGGAGGGATGGTCCCTCTGGTTACATGGCAGCAGATGTGGAAGGTAGTTGTATCCAAGATGCACTGACAGTTTGACACCTGCCTAGACACTGTGGAGTGCTAGCTGGCATAGCTGGTGGAGCTGCATGACTGATCAGCCCTGACCATTAGGCTACCAGTGGCAGAGTCCATATGTGATGCCAGCTAAGGTGGAGCCTGATGTCTCAGTAGACTATCTACTAGATCATTCTGATATGCCTCTGCAGCCTGCTCTACCCCCATCCAGGTGTCCCCCTTATGTGTCATTCCTGATACCTTGGTTGTAGTCCAACCTTCTCCATCACAAGTTGTTCACTCTCTGTGTGTCTGTACCCCCACTATTGTTTGCACCTTATGTGTATATACCACCCTTGTCAATGTCTACATTTAATGTTTATCTGTCCACTCCATTCTTAAACCCTCTGTCATTCCTACACATGTTTCATGTTAACTTCTCCAAGTACTCTTCCTCTTCATATGTATAAAATGCGCACCTGTCCCACAGAAAAGTATACTCATTTCTCCAGCTTCCCGTTTCTTATGGTTACCCTTTTGTGCTTTCTTTTGATTGCTGTTATCACTTTTCTACCACTTCTATCTCCCCTTTTCCTTCCCATTTATAAAGTGAAATGTGTTGCCACTTTGTTGTGCTGACCTCTTTTGGACTGCTTACAGTGTCTAAGTTACAGCAATGAGACATGTAGTTGAGCATATGACTCTGCATAGCCTTGCGAATGCTTCCTTTTCTGTCTTACAGTTTTGCTCACATGTAGTGTACTAGCATCTCCCTTTGCCTATAGTTGCCTAGCACAACTGCTGCCTGTAATATACCACTGATTTACTATGCAGCTGTTTCCTCAGAATATCAGCAGTGTGCTGGCCCTAACACGTTTAAGTATCTATGGGACATGACACTCTATGGAATCCTTGATATTTAATGTTGCGCCATTGAATACTCCCCAGATTCTGCATTATTCAACATTATTTATGTATATATGTATGCATACATGTTGGTATTAATTAATTAATTTATTTTTTGTTCCAAATTATCCTTATCTGGAAGCTGTCATGCACATCAAAACTAAATTACTTGTATTCAGAGGTGATTTAGGGAAAAGGTTCATAAATGCATTTTAATTTCTTTTGCTGCTGCAAATAAGAAATCTCAAATTGTGAAACTTTCTGGTAAGATGTGCTCCATAAAATGACATTTTGCTGGGGTTAGAATAGCAAATAAAAAAATTGCTCCATTTTACTAAATCTTCTTTTATTTCAGGTCTATATTTTCTTGTATCAGTTTGCCAACCACTTTTCAGTCTGTCCACTGATATGCTCGTTTTTGACATTGACTTGCCTTTCTTGTAAGACTTTAGCTGCAATGGACTTAATTGCTCAGTCCATTCTTTATTTGTTAAATTCATATTATAAAGTCAAACCTTTTCTAAATTAAGCCAGCAGCCAACAGAAAGGCCAATATGTTTTCTCCAGGATCTGCTCTTGCTTCTCATTCCCAACATCATCTAGTGTTTTACAAAGCAGCAAAAGTATTCTACAAAATACATTTACTACTTCTGTACCAAACAATTGTCCCTGGCCTACATAGAAGCCTCTGCCCCTGCCCTAATGGAACTGCTGCACATCTGCAAATCAAATGTGACAAGAGCCACTCGCTCCAGGGATTTCAAACTAGCCTGTGACATTAAGAGAGCATGCTAGAGAGACAGACATATCTCCCAGAGATTGTTGTTCCTCTGGAATAAACTCCCAATTCACGTGAAGCAGAGCTCCTCAATAACCCTATTCAAGTGCAACCTAGACAATTAGATGGGAGACCTCATGGGCAGGGGCAGTCAGTACTGATCATAGACTCGCTCTGTGAATAACGACCATCTTATCAAAGTCGGTTAGGAAACATGGATATAACATCTCTAGACTTGTAAAGGCCCTAGGGCCATTAGCCTAGTAACCCCTGTGAACCTATGAACCTATAAGAAATCACCACCCTACTGATTTAAGAACAATAACATACAATTTTGAGTATTCCAAAAGTAAGAATGTTTCTGATCATGATGGTGGACACCCATAGCATTAATCATTAAAGGGGAATTAGTTTTAGTTATTTACTTTTTCTTATTTTTTTCTGACCGTTACTGTACTTGTGCTTTTTAACTTTTATATCCCCTGCATCCACCGCGCACACCTTCATAGATTGAGTTCAGCTGGGGGGAGGTGTCTCACATGTCACTTTCCTCCTACCCCAATTCCCCAGCCCCACACATAGGCTCTTAGATTTATACAGCCCTGGCTCCACTCTCCTCCCACCCACCTTTGACCACCCATTAAAGATACACACAAGTTCACTGAACTTAACCCACTTCACCCACCACCCTAATGTGCTATATTCTCACCGTAAACTTCCATCTAGTTTCACTGTCATCAACCTTAAATAAAACTACTAACAAACAAAAATCATTCACAAACCCTTCACCTTCCCATATACACTCTTTAGCTCTGTCCCAACATCACAGATTCCTGCCACTTACTTTCAGAACTCGCTTTCTACCACAACCCTCCACAATTCTTCTCCACCTCTCCATCTTACTCCTCCTCCCTTTAACCCACTGCACTATACTATCAATAACCCCATCTATTCCCCCATCTCTCAACCATCCCTTCACAAGCCTGAGATAAAGCACCTCAATCACTCACTTGAACCCCAAACACCTACCCCACTCTTTTCACACTTCATTATCCAACAACCACTAACACACAACTCTAGCAACAAAATCCCTTTACATCATCTCCTTCAAACCTACAAACTCCCAACAAACCCACCTCAAACACCTCTGTAAATTCACTCATATCTTGTTCATACTCTTCTTTAGAGCTAACATTGAATCTAATCCAGGTGCCACAACACCCACAGCTTTTCCCCACACCTACTCTCTCTCATGTGAATTAATTAAATCTCAAAGCATCTCTGATAAATTTAACCGAATAAACACATTCCTTATAAGCCACTCATCTGATATCACAGTTGTCACTGAAACATGGCTTTAGCAAACCAGCCCCAATTTTCAACACCTATTCGTCTTCTACAAAAACCACAAAGACATGAGACATGGCAAAAGGCAAGGTGGGGCACTCTCAGTCTTTATAAAAGCACCTTAAACCAGCCTCTCTTAACCAATTTAAAACCCTTATTCTTACTTTCACCTCAGCTTCCTGCAAGTAAAAACATATCATTATGCTTGATAATTTTAAACTAAACTACCTAGGTCCCCTGAGAAATGACATGGCCAAATTCTGAGCCAATATCAGCCACATGCAGTCGGTCAATCACACTACCCATCCAAATTTTGTAACTAACAACCACTCCTTTTTGGAGCTGTTAATCACTAACAACCCTAGCAGTACCAGATCCACCACCAATACAGAAACCCTCAAAAGCATCTAGCAACTACTGGCTGGACTCAGCTGCAACAGGTCTTACACATTCCCTTCTTCAACTTCAAGACAACATTTTCCCCTGCCACATGGCACCTTTTCAGCTATAACACCCCCCCCCCCCGGCTAACCACTGAACTGAAAGCTCTGCTCAAACTTAGGGACAATGCATGTCTTCATGGAGATAAAATTGCTCACAAGAAAATCATACTACTTTTACCTCTCTACATAGCCTAGATAAGCAAGCCATATGCAGGTACAAAACCAACTATTTCAAACACAAGAAGCTTGCTCGGGTAGACAAAAATCCAAACACTTCTGTCAGGGAAGGAAATTTTTCCACAGGCCTGAACTCTACAGATCCCAACTCTTCCCCTGTCACCATCTGCACCTCTCAAGGCCTACTCTCAGTTTCTGACTTTCTCAAGGAATTCAGCTAATTTCCTAGTACCACAATCTCTACCTCTCCACTCAACTCACCTTGCCCCTCCACCTTTTGCTCCTCTCTTCTATTTTAAGAAAATTACTTACAAAGACTTTGAACCCCCTACTAGAAACCATACCCCTGGTGCAGACAACCTTCTCCTTTTGTTCATCTTACTCTGCAAGGAATTCCTTACCACACCTCTTCTCCACATTTATGACCTCTGCTTAAATCAAAACATGGTGGCAGACATATGGAAAATGTTTCTTGTCAAAACCCTTCCCAAACAGTCTAAGCCAGAAAACACCTTCCACTTCTTACCCATCTCCATCTTCCCTACACCTGGAAAAATACTTGAAAAACTAATCTACAACCAAATGTCCACATCCATACAACAATACCACCTCCTCACTCTTAAATGGCATGGACTCTTGGCAGGGCAGAACACAATAACAGCACTAAGATCCCTTACAGATAAGACTCTTCTCAACATGGGTAAAGGATACCTTTCAGGAGCATCAGTTACAGATGAGATCCTTCTTAACATAGATAAAGGACATATTAAGGGGCACTCTTCATTGATCTTACCAAAGCTTTTGATCTTATCAAGCATCTCCTGCTCCTTCATTCCCTCCAACACTATCATCTGGTTCCAAGAGTTCTTATCAAATAGGTATGTCAGAGACAACATTGGCTCAACCCTATTACTTTTAGTACCCCTTATCAAAGGAGTATCCCGGTGTTCCATACTTGCCCCACTGTAGTTTTCAATCTTTATTAAAAAACTACCCTGCAAACTCTCTAACCTTCCTGTTCAGACCTCTCAACTGTCCCAATTTTGGAGGAACATTCCTATTTTCAGGCCTGATTTAGGATGTCCCTATTTTTGGAGATATGTCACTCTTTTTGGGTTTGATTTACCAATTCACTCAGTTTTTTGAACCCCTCTCTTTTTTGAATCTGTCTAGTACACACAAAAGCACACTACCTGATTAACAATACTAGTAGTAACAGTAACTTAAAGAGAACACACATCTTACAACTCCCTTATTCTGAACCAAAAATAAATGACTTTCTGTGGTAGAATTTTGTGATGCAGTAGATTAAAATTTACAGATTTTACACTGTCTCTTTGATAATGTGCTTATCTTTTCCATCATCTTGGTTAGTCTCTGTTTTTACATGTGTCTCTGAGTAAAATCTCATATTACTACTGGAAGCAGGAAGAGTTATATGCTATTTGGTATTCAAATGTTATGTCAATTAGATGTCCAGATTTTTAGCTTGATGTTCCTGTTTTAAGAGCCTTTGTTCCTGTTTTCAATGCCTGCAGGTTGAGAGATATGTTCCCATCATTCTTCATGCAGATCAAATGTTTCTCCTTTGATCCTGTCTCTCACATTCAACTATTCAAAACCAGTTTTAGTTTGAATTCCACGCCACTAATTATTGACTAAACAACCATAAGCTACTCCTAAACCCCACAAAAACAAAAAGTATGACATTTAGAACCTCACAAAAGCTAAAAATAAAATCTCCTAAAAAATCTCAAGATAGCAAATCTCAAAAATACTTCAACAAAGCATCCATGTCCTTTAAATACCTAGGTTTATGGATGGACCAGTCACTTAACTTCCACTAGGGAAAAGATCAAGTCTCTTTTATTTGAGTACATTGAAAACAAAATCTACCAATTCATTCCAACTCCCCACTCAGGAACACCACCTGTCCAAAGCCAAAGCTATGACTTTTTGTGTCTCTTCTTTTCAAACTACTTCAACCACATTCCTTCCCACCTCTTGCTGCCGACCCCATAATAACCCCCCCCACAAACTCTAAAACCTATCCCAATGAGTCCCCTCATTTCAGACCTCCTCTTTCTTCACTTTTAGAGTACAACTTTAACAAAAATCTGACTGCAAGTACTTTTTCACTGGCTACATCATCTACCTCCCCCTTTACCTATGTCACTTCTACTTCAACCCTATCTTCTAACCTGCTGTGTTCCTCACATATTTACTACTGAAATAAATCATTTGCTTTTCTACTGTATTAATAATATTTGTTCATTGTTTCAATTGTCTGCATGACTATCTACCTTCTGTGATTACTCTGTGTGTGAATTAATTCTATTTTTTTATTTATTTATTTTATTTATTTATTTTTGTGAATTTCTTCACTCAGGCTGTGCCTGCAAATGGACTATTGTAATCAGAGTAAGCAAACTTAATAACTAGATGAACAAATACATAAACAAAGAAAGGTTTAACCTTAGGCTGCAGAACATGGTGTAAAGCTGACTACATGTTAAGAAATAGGAAATACAGTCAATAAACTACATGTTTAAAGTTATCATGTATTGGTTTATTTGCACATGTAAATATTCTCAGTGCATCCCAGCTAAATGTAACTACAAACCTGTAAAGACAAAAGTTTTGAGAAATGTATAAAGGCGACATTCAAAAGTGAGAGCAAAAACCATGCATTTAATAGTCTGTTCCTCATTTAAGAAATGACACATCTTTCAGGCACTGATAGACTGTGACAGAGTTCTGCTGGTTTTGGATTTGTGGTATATTCATCATACTTTAAGTTGTAAACACAAAGAGAAGGACCAAGGGTACCATCAATAAGGACAAATTTTAGTGAGATAATTAAGGACAACTGAAAGAATGCTATGCATGAATAACATTTTGGACTAGAGGTCACACTTTAGGAAGTAGTACAGTGTATCAGGAAGGATGACAGACTACAGAGCTAAAGACCTGGGTGTACATGTCACCATTTCCCACATGCACATTGTTCGATCCCTAAGCAAGTCACTTCACTTCCCTGTCCTGTGCAAGAGGAACCTGAGTGCATATACAATAACCCACTTAAGAAAACACAAAAGATTCCAAAAATGCATAGTATTGAAGACAAAATATTTCCTACTCTAGTACATTTCAGACAAACTTGTTAACAGTGCAGCGTCTAAGATAACCTTCAGCCACTAACTGTGGAAAATGATGGTAATTTTATCCAGGAACTGCAAAAGGTCCCCCCAAATTTTGACATGTGTGTGTGCATTTTTTTTAACTCTAACTTTGGGACAGACTTAGCTATTTTGCATGAAATAAAAATACTAGAGGTATATTACACAGATTAATGTACCTACCATAATGAAAGTCATGTCTTTTTCAGTTAAGAGAATTCAGATTGAAAAAAAATTACAAATTATAAAAAAACAAAACAAAAACAAAACAAAAAAAAAAACAGCAGCAGGAAGGCGGTGATTTTAAACAAGGCATTATTATTATTAAAAAGCAGGTACACTAACTGAAAGGAAAAGTGACTGAATGTCAAAGCTTAGCTTACATAAATACCACTGCTGATCTATCTGTATGACACTTTCTACTGATAACTTTCTGAAAATACTAAAAAAAAAAAAAATCAGAAAAAATGTAGAACAGCAGGAACAGTTAAATACTTCCACAGTGGAAGACCTTCAAGGAAATATTTATCAACCAAACTACTCAAACTACTCTATAGATGTCACCAGCCACAGAAAGAAAGAAAAGAAGAAGAAGAAGGGAAGGAAAATAGGAGTCCTCATCAAGTCAGAAGAGTGTCCATGATGCACATAAAACTGAAAATAGAAAATGGGATGACCAGTAGGCCAGTCAGACCATAACTCCATTACTTTCTTTCTTCTTATACTCCAGGAAATATGTTCAAAGACTCCTTCCATGAGGAATTATGTGAAACAACATGAATAGAAGGTCACAGTGGGGGAGCAGCTACAGTTCCACGAAAAAGCTGGGATGCACAGTCTGATGAAAAGCATTCATAAATCTCCTTGCTCTGCAAATGCTGCAACTGCAACCTTGAGCTTGAGCTGTGAAATGCATTAAAAGCAACAGCAGTGTTGAACAGACTGGATCCTACAAGCCAAAAGATGCAGGCCTTGTGGCATGACTAATTTACAATCACCTATTTATATGAATGACCATACTCCAACTATACCTACAGACAGTGCCCAGATTACAGCTACAAAGATCACCCCACCCACAACCTTTTTTAAAACACTAGCACCTCCCGACTTTGATTCTCTTAGCCTCGTTTTGCCAACTGTATGTATAGAGTTAAACACCGCTTTCAAAAATAAATTGTCAGTAAATGAGGTACTCTATTTTCTAAGGACAAATGAAAGACAAATAATACAAGGTAAATTAGGTATAGCACTCAAATATTCAGCGTGTATTTGGAATACATGGCAATGCTTTTCCAGAATGAAATGTTCTGGAAATACACTGGCAAATAGACAACATGATTCAAATTATTCAGAATAACTGCAAAAAAAATAAATTGATGAGAAAAAAATGTTAATAAACATCACACGTTAGAGATGGGAAGAAAGATTCATAAATGTAGCTCATTAATGTGTAGCAATGATATCTAGTATATAGTATTGACAAACCTATTGACATAGCAAAATCAACTCAGTGGAACCTCAAGATGTTACCACTCAATGACAGGAGCCTAAATAAAGAACTACACTCCCTCCATGCCCTCCTCACACTCGAGAATATAGATATCTGTGCAGTTACCAAGACATGGTTTAAAGCAGCAGACAGTACCCTGGCATGGAAGGTTTTAGTGCATTCCAAACTTTTAGACCAGTAGCTGTACAAACAAAAGCTAAAACTGGAGATATCTCAATATACATCAGTAAAAAGCATACCTCTAGGGTGGTCAAACAGGATGACTTGCTAGAGTTCCTCCACACGCAGCTCAGCATAGACAAAATCCTGCACTATATCCTAGCCAGCTATAGGTCACCCTCCATTTCCCAAAAAGCTTACAATGCATACTTGCACTGACTGGAGACACTTATCATCCAACCTAAAGCCCTACTCATGGAAGACTTTAATTACTCCTCCATAGATTGGGAATCCTACATGGCCTCCGAACTACAGGCACAGGGATTCCTGGACTTTGTAAATACAAACAACCTTGATCAAATCATGAATATGTCCACTAGAGTCTCCAATATACCGGACCTTGTGCTCACAAATATGGGAAATGCTGCCCTCCCCTCAATGTCTTGTTCATCCTGCCAAGGCCCAGACATAAAGCTGTTTCCTTTGAAATCAAAATCAACTCTGTAATCATATTAAAACAAGTGACAGTTAGGAACTATTCAAAGGCAAATTACCTATTAGCAAGTGATGGTTTGTCAAAATTCAGTGCCCCTCCAAACCCCGAGAACACTCCAGCCTGTGCTGAATTGCTCTCAGAAACTCTGTACAGCCATGCCAATAGCCACATAGAGGCTGCTGTACCTAACAGAAGTAAGCCCAGAAATAACCTCAGAAACAAACTGCCCTGGTGGCATCACAGATTAAACAGGACATGCAACAAAAGGAAAAAAATTATTGCAAAAATCAGGAAGGATAATTCCCATAAGGACAAAAACTCTCATCAAAGTAAACAGGCAACTAAGAGGGCTAATTATGGTCAAGCAAAGCCAACTTTGAGGTTATGATATCCACCCAGGTGAAAGATAACTATAAGGACTTCTACAGCTATGTCAGAAACCACAAGGGCAGCACACAGCAATGTGCTGAAATGGTTAATGGTGCCATATTCATTGACAAACTGCAGACTTCTGAGAGGTATACAAGGCATCCATGGACCATCTGCAAAACAAGCAGCATCAGAACTACTAGATTAGAAAACCTAAATTTTGCATGCAACATAAACAGGACATGTTGGTGAGAGAAATATGCTTTTCAGAAAATTCCCATTCTTTAGAAGAGACTCCTTATCCATGCAAAACAGAGTTCTTCACTATTTAAGTGCAACTTGGACCTATGGATGGGTAATCGGAAATTCTTCCCTGGTCTGGTTCCTATGTCTCTGATGGAGAGATGCAGTCAGTAATCCACTCTCTAAAAATCAAATATAAATCAAATTTGTGTGTCACGTTTGGGTTGTGTCATAGTAGTAGAACGAAGAACCACTGGAATACATGAACTGCTAGTCTAGACCAAGAACACTGTATTGAAATATAAGTAAAAACACTTTCACCTTCAGGCTTCTTCAGGCTTAGTACAGAAATGTTGTATCAACAGAACTCCTTTATATAGTGATGTCATAATTAATTACACATGCTTTTGATGTTCCACAAGCAAAGCTTTAAAGGAGACAGTACTATTCAAGACTGGCAATATATGTGAAGCTAGGTATAAAATTCAGAAAATTCATTTAATTCAGTCTGATGTAATCACATAACTTAAATAACACAGACATGACTGGATGTTTAAAGAGGTTACAGCTTAAACTATACTGGCAGAACCTGCATCTGCCACATTTAAAAGTACCTACCCTTCTTCTTAGGCCATAAGAGAAGTCAGAATTTGAAAAACAAGCTACCCTATGAAGAGCAAAGAATGGTTAATAAGTTAGACCATTCTAAGAAGAAGGGTAGTTTTAAATGTGGTAGGTGTAGGTCTTTAAATATCCAGTCACATCTATAGTATTTAAGTTATATGATTATGGTAATTGTGACACCAGTAATGTAGTTTACTTGCCTTATGTCAAAAATGCACTCCATTCAATGTGGGCAAAACAAACTAGAAATTTAAAGATTGGATAAGTAAAGATCTATCTGACATAAAAAAGAAATTATTTCTAGTGCTCTTTACAGACATCAAAAACACAAAGCTTCTGCTCATGTTTTTAAGTTTTTAATTTTATGTGTTACTAATAATTCAACTTGTGGTGGAAATATTGTACATCAGACTGAATTAAATTAATTTTACTGTATTAAGTAAGGAATATTCTGCTCGATAACAAAGCAGCCTGAGTGAAAAATGAAACAAATTACAGTGCCTTAAAGATGAACTTATAAGGTGTGAGCATGAGGAAGTGTTTTCTTTTTAAAGTTTTTGTAACTAAATTCTCATGTGATATGATCTCTTGTGTTGAGGATGTTATTGATGGTATTCTGCTCAACAGTGCCAATGACACTGAGAGTCAACAAGCAGGGAAGTGCACATTTTTTTTCTTGTATACAGTTAGTAGTGTGTGTATTTTTTCCTTTATAGAGTTAATGCTTTGTGGTGTGTGGGTGCGTGTATATGTGTGTGTGTGTGTGGGGGGGGGGGTTGCAAAATGTTGCAGTTTGTGTCTAACACTGAAATACATTATTGTGGTGGCCATTATTTAGTTATATATTCATTTGATTGCATTCAAACATCTGAGGTGTATACCGTCAGTTAAATGGCTGTACCGAGAAGGTATGTGCTGCACCGCTGAATTGAATGTAATGATATGAAATACATTACTGCTGACATTATTTATTTATTCATTGATTTGATCACAATTAGATCTGAGGTGTACATAGTCAGAGTGCTGGCAATTAGAGAGCTTATTTGTATGAATGTAGAGGGACCAGAGTAGGTTACATTATAGGTGTATAGTAGCAATGAGGTGAAATACATTTCTATAGCCACTATTTATTTGTTTCTTCATTTCATCCCAGTCAGACATCTGAGGTGTATTTAAAGCGACTGTAATTGTTTGGCATTTGTGTGTTTGTGTGCACGCGTGTGTGTGAGTGGGAGATTGTGTTGCATGCATCTGACAGCAAAGAGCTGAAATGTATTACTGTGGCTATTTATTTATTTATTTATTTATTTATTCATTCATCCATTCATTTGATCATAATCAGGCTTCTGCAGTGTACTGAAGTATACACAGTCAGTAAAGTGTGGGTACATATTTAGTTGTGTGTATATGTGTGTGTGTGTGTGTGTGTGTGTGTGTGTGTGTGTGTGTGTGTGTGTGTGTGTGTGTGTATGTGTGTGTATGTGTGTAGAGTATATCTCTGTGCACACAGTTGTGGATTGGGGCTACAATAGGTTGTACTGCATGTGTCTGACAGTAACAAGATTAAATAAATTACTGTATCCATTATGTTTTGATTTCTTTGATCACAATTAGAGTTGTGAGGTATACCCAGTCAATAAAATGTCAATAATTGGTAGGTACTGAGGCAGTCTAACTGTCTAAGTGACTGACCTTTGCTGTCATTTCATCACAAATAGTCACTGATCTTGTCACAGGAGAACTAGCGTGCTTGTTTCAGTGCCATAAGCTGAAATACATAATCATTATTATTTTATTTCCTCAGTATAAAACAGAGCATGTTTATGTACTTTTAAGAAGCATTTCCAGATGTAGGCACTTGCATATAAATAGTGAGCACATGCAGGCAGCAGTGCCATTTTGAGAGAACAGCCAGAATGTTAACATGCATGAGTGTAGTAATTAGTCTGTTAATAAGTTTATTTAAGTTTAAGTTACAAAACCTCATTCCTGATGTGTTTGCATGTAATAAAGCTGCTTGAACTGAATCCACAACCACTTGTTTATTTTATCCTGACTGGACAAAAACATGGTGTCAGAACCGGGATCAGGAGAGCAACTTCTTCAAGCCATGAAGTACAGAATTGAAGGTGAAGGCAGACTGAGCTGGTTGAGTATAATGAGCATGATAAGAGATTAAATGGCCATAACGAGTTCAATAAAATGACAAAATAAACTTAAAGAGCAAGGCAACTGCATGTTTTATAGTAAACAACTGTGTTTTGGGCATACACTACTATTTTGCATTGACCAAAGCCATTCAAAGCATAACTAGAGTTGTTCAAGGTATCTCAGAGTGTGCAAAGTGTTTGCAGTGTGTGCTTTATTTCGTGCAATTATTTCAGAGTTTGCTGTGTGCAAAGTACAGTTATATTGCAAAATGCAGTCAAAGTACAGTCACTGAGAAAAGTTTCTTATGCTGTGTACATTTATTCGCAGAGTGCCACCATTTTAAAGTGCTTCTTACACTGTACAGAATTATTTCGCAAAGTGCAGCCATTTTGAAGAGTTTCTGTGCTGTGTACAGTTTATTTGCAAAGTGCATTCATTTTGAAGTGTTTCTTACACTGTGCTTTTCACAAAGTGCAGTTATTTCAAAGAATTTCTTACTCTGATAAGGAGTGGTTTCACAAAGTACAGTGATTTTGGAGTTTTCTTGTGCTATGGAGACTTATTTTGCAAAGTGCAGTTGTTTCAAAGACTCTGTTGTGCTATTGGGCATAATTACAAGTTCTGGCATAAAGCTCTGGCATATTTATGTATGTGTATATTCATACATAATTTCGAGCACCTTCACTACTGTGTGTTAATATGGCAGAGGCATTTTGCAGACCCAATCCACTTGTGTTTGATGATAATATAGGAAAGAACTGGAGAGTATTTGATAAGGAATATGATATTTTTATGCAAGCAGCTTTTGACAAGGATGCATGTACAAGGGCATTTATTTTGCTTAACTTAGCATGGTCAAAAGCCATTGAAAGAGAGCATTCATTTGTGTATGCACCAGAAGTATATGCAGGAGAGGGAGGAACTGCCATATTGTGTACAGGCTGAATCAAGGGAGGACCCTGAATGCTTGAAATGTAAATTTAGAGAAATGTGCACCCCCCCAGACAAATGTTACATTACAGAGGCACTTATTTTGTACAAGAGCCCAAAAGACAGGTGAAATTTTGCAGCTTATATCACTGACCTGAGAAATAAGGCTAAATAATGCTACAGTAAGAAATATTTTGCTTTGTGACAGTGATTTATCATTAAGCAAAGCCATAGAGATTTGTCAAATCCATAAGCTCAAAGAAAGGCACACAAATATGCTTGCAAGTGATAAGAGCATGGTTTCAGCAACCTCTAGAGCAAATATGTCCAGCATGCAGCACATGGCAGGCAAAAGCAGGCCTAAGCACATGGCAACTGCAACCCCTACGAGATTCCCTGGAAGGAGCCATAGCTTTCTAGCAAGTTCCAAGACTAGCTCAGTAAAAAGGACATGCTCAGTGCAGTATAAGAGTGAGTCAGCAAAGCCCAAGTCAAATCTTATTGTTAACTGTTGTAATTGTGGAGCCAGTCAGGAGTCTAAAAGAGAGAAGTTCTTAGCATTTGGTCAGAAATACCACAGGTGTAAAAAATGGAACCACTTTCAAAAGTTTTGTAAATCAAGCAAGCTTTATTCAGTTATTAAGAAAGATCACTCAAAAAAGTAAGTTGATCATGCGTAAAGCTGAAATCCTACTTTCTGTGTAGATGGTATATCAGTGGTTGGTGAAAAGGTTAATGCAGTAGATTTGTTGGCAAAAAACAAAGTATTTGTACTGTTCTGATCAATGGCAAACCCACGAAGCTCAAAGTGGACACTGGCTCAAAGTGTAATGTAATGTCAGCAGAAACATTTGCTAAAGTGAGAGCTGGTGATCAACTTAATTTGGTTAATTGTGTGAAGCTTGTTGCTTCTGGAGGTGAAAAGATTCAAACCGAAGGCTCAGTAGTGTTTTCATGCTATTTGGCTGGGAACAGTTACAGATTGCAATTTTATGTAGTCAGAAGACCTGTGCAGTCATTATTAGGTCTCAGAGACAGTTTAAGAATGAAATTGCTTTCTTTTACCAAAGAAGTACATCATGTAAGCACATGTCCCTGTTCCAGCTTCAGTGATGCTATTTTCTGAGAGTATGCTAATATTTTCGACGACAAGCTAGACAAACTTCCAGTTATGTACTCCATGAAAGTAGACCCAGAAGTCAGTCCAGTGGTCAGACCAGCAAGGAGAATTCCAATAGCTATGCAGGACAAAGTCAAGGTCCAGTTAGACAAAATGGTGCAGCAAGGTGTGATTTGTCCAGTCACAGAACCAATTGAGTGGGTGTCTTCCATGGTAGCTGCTCATAAGAAAGACTCAGATTAAATCAGAATATGCATTGACCCAAGAGACTTGAACAAGGCATTAAGAAGAGCTCATCATCCTATGTGTACAGTTGAGGAGATTGCTTCCCTCATGCTAAATGCCACTGTTTTTTCTGTCTTAGATGCAAAGAGTTCATTTTGGCAAGTAATGCTTGATTGCAAATCTTCACTACTGACTACATTCAGCATGCCATTTGGTAGATACAGATTCCTCAGGATGCCTTTTGGAATAAATTCTGCTAGTGAAGTCTTTTAGCATATAATGGAGCAATTTCTTTTGGGCTATCCATGTGCAATAATAGTAGATGATTTACTAGTTTAAGGCAATGGTGAAGCAGAGCATGACAGAAACCTCAGGAAAGTTTTGGACAGAGTGCATGAAGTGAACTTGAAGCTTAATCCCCTGAAGAGTAAAGTCAGACTACCAGAAGTTACTTATGTAGGCCATTTATTTATCAGTACAGGCTTATGACCAAACCCTTCTAAATAAGCAGCCATTCCTGAGATGCCAGCTCCAAACAATGTCCAAGCCTTACAGGGTTTCCTATGTATGGTTAACTATTTGGGCAAATTTATCCCTGACTTTAGTAAGTTATCAGCGCCTTTAAGAGAGATGACATGCAAATATGTTGCCTGGTCATGGTTAGAATGATACCAGAGAGCATTTGATAACCTTAAACAGCAAATTGCTAACCCTCCTACATTAAGGTACTATGATGTCCACAAACCATTAGTTCTTTCCTGTGATGCTTCAAAGTTCGGTCTTGGTGCAGTTATTCTTCAAGGGGGCAGACCTGTTGCCTCTGCATCTAAACTCTTACCCAAACTGAGATGCAGTATGCTCAAAGTGAGAAGGAACTTTTGGCAATTGTGTTCACATGTTTGAAGTTCCATGATTATATTTATGGCCAGGCTATCCAAATCGAAACTGATCATCAACCTCTAGTCACTATTTTAAAGAAGCCTATGCATTCAGCTCCAGCGAGGCTACAAAGAATGATGCTCAGATTACAAAAGTATAATTTCAAAATGGTCTATACAAAAGGCAAACTTTTTTATCTGGCTGATACCCTATCCAGATTGCCCAGAAATAACCACAGAACTGCTAGATGCAGAAAATTTTGACTTTGATGTCATGGAATTGCATAACTTTTCTACCACCAGACTTGAGCTGAGAAATCATATAAAGACTGATTCAATTTTGCAAAAGCTCAACCACTTCATTGATGTAGAATGGCCGTCAAAGCAATCTTGTGCACTGCTAGAAGTGCAACCTTACTTTCTATACAGAGATGAGATGCTGATGGAAGATGGTATCATTTTCAAAGGTCCTAAAGTTATTGTTCCTACTTCCTTACAACATGAATACATTCAGATTTTGCATTATGGCCACCCAGGTTCTGATTCTACCAAAAGAAGGGTGAGAGGACTGGTATTTTGGCCTTCTCTATCGAAAAACATTGGTAAAGTGCTTTCTTCTTGTTCAGTATGTAATAGTACTAAACCGGTTTTTCAAAAAGAGCCAGTTCAGCTAAGCTATATTCCTGAACTACCTTGGTCAACAGTTGCCACTGACGTATTTGAGTGGAACAATCTATATTACTTAGTGTTGGTAGACTATTATTCAAACTGGTTTGAGATCGATTTGCTACCTAACCTAATGTCCAGTGCTGTTATTGCTAAGATGAAACATCATTTCTCAGTCCACTGTAGTCTACACAAAGTTATTTCTGACAATGGTATCAATTGTTTCAGAGATTTGCTAAAGAGTGGGACTTTATCCATGTTACTAGTAGTCCTGAATACCCACAGTCAAATGGCTTTGCTGAGCGTGCAGTACAGAGTGCAAAGCAATTACTAGAGAGGTTGAAATGTGATAATACTGATATCTTCTTGAATTTACTTAATCTCAGAAATATACCCCATGACAACCTACTTAGGTCGTCTGATCAGAGACTTCTATCTAGGCAAACCAGAACAACCTTGCCTATCAGTTCTAGTTTGTTGGTGCCTAATACTAAAAACAACAGAGCAATCAAAGCCCAACATTTTAAGAAATATTCTTCTCAGAACTCCAGCTATGATAAAATGAGCAGATTTCTTTATCTGTTAAACTAAGGAGAGACAGTGAGGATGCAAAAGACGAAAGGCTTTGATTGAGTGGTCAAGTGAGAGGTATATGTGCCGAGCCAAGATCCTACTTAGTGGAATCTGTGGGTATAGAATACAGGAGAAACTGCAGGCATCTTCTTCCTGTATCAGAAACAATATCCCAGCATCATACCTGTGAAACAGACTCTAGATCTCAAAGGAATCCTGACAATGTTCATACCAAAGAACATGTCAAAGTATCCACTTCAGTTCCTGATGATGTCCCAGATGTCCCCAAAGCTGAGCATTTCTTGAAGACAGTCCCCGTTGCCAGAACCAATTCTGAATTTTATGCTATAAGATCAGGTTGTATTTCTAGACCTAGTGCAAAATACACAGCAACCTGGACATGATTGTTTTATATGTTTCTGATTTTTGTATGATTGCATGTCAAACAATTAGCTCTGTATAATTGCACGTCAAAAGATCATTTCTGAATAATTGCATTTCATTGAATACTGTCATTTGATGTAAGGGCTATTTCTCAAAGAAGGAGGATGTAGAACAGAGTGTAAATATGTACCTTTAAGAAGCATTTTCAGATGTAGGCACTTGCATATAAATAGTGAGCACGTGCAGGCAGCAGTGTCATTTTGAGAGAACAGCCAGAGTGTTAACATATATGAGTGTAGTTAGTAGTCAGTCTGTTTATAAGTTTATTTAAGTTTAAGTTACAAAGCCTCATTCCTGATGCGTTGTGTGTAATAAAGCTGCTTGAACTGAACCCACAACCGCTTGTTTGTTTTATCCTGACCGGACGAGCGACAATCAGCATCAGACGTTTGAGGCATACACTTTAATTAAAGTGAGTGTAACCACCTCATATGTCTGAAATTAACTCTCTTTGTCACAGTAACTGTGGCATGTATTTTGAAGAACAAGACTACTTCTGGGATGTTGTTTAGCACATGCAGTACTATATGACCAATTGCTTATGTAAAATTGTATCCGTGTTCAGATCTGACTCTGTGGTAATATACCCCACCCCATTCCCGTTAGTCCTACCTATTCAATTGTTTTCTGCAGTCTCCTCTTGCATTGAAGAAACCAGCCACTGCTGACTCAACTCAGAATGGGTAAACACCATCTTCAGCAACTTCTTAGTCAATTTGCACACTGATCAAGCTGTGACACTGCAAGTTCGCTAAAACGACATTCATTTTCCTGCTTCTACTTTGACATGGGATGAAGCTTCATACTGTTTTCAGTAATTTAGCTTTATGGCTCAATTTATCCATATTAGTTACCTTGAAAGGACACACCTTAATCTGTAAGCATTAAAACTCAGAGCACTTCCCTTCAGCACTTGTAAATAGTCTGCCAAGACTGTAAACACCAGGCATCATACATTTTGATGATGTCTTTGTGTAGCTTTAGATGAGTAGTTTACTATAAATCTTGGCATAGCAAAAAACAAAAAAAAAAAAAAAATAAAAATTGCAGTAAATGTCACGATTTGAAATGCATGCTGAAGTTTGCAGGACACTCTGCAAGTCCATCCATCTATCCACAACCCCTTTTTCTCCATTTTTGCACATAGGGTTGGAGTGTCACATCAAAGAATTTCTGCAAGTAACAGAGCAAAATCACCATCTTTGCCAAAGTCTTTCTTACACAACAGTGCCATCTGGTGTCAAATTACTGAACCAAATGTGCTTGCATCTTGTATACATTTGTTGTATTTACTTAAATGGGGTAACAGGCTAATTAATCTAAATGGACTCATTTCAACAATTGTTGAGGGATAGCAAAGGTAGCACAAAATATCACACAGCTGCACATGAAAGGGGAAATTTTAAATGTAAGAAAACAGCAACAGATTCAAAGCAAGCATCAGTAAAAACAATGAGAGGTAAACACAAAAGTTAGAAAGGCATGCATATTTGAACTGCCTAGTTTATTTTACGTGTAATGTGAACTTGCTATGTTTACAAATAGAATCAGAAAACAGAACACAGATAAACTTAGTACAAGCTCTCAGGCAGAAGGCACAATTATTTGTGAGGAAAACATTTGTAAATAACTCTCTATCTTAGGGGTGTGTTAACTGACTCATGTCCCTAAAGGGTGCCCCATTTTTCAGGTCCAATGTCAGAGGAGGCATGGTCAGTAGATGGAAGTGAGGTATTCAATCTCTGGTCAGTAGATGCAAGTGATGTATTCAATCTCTCTAGTGTCAGTGTTCCTTCATTATGGGATCAAGTGTACAGGAAGTAGATTTTTGGGGACAATTTGTTAGCAAATTGAGGGAAAAGACTGAATTTCAGAAGCTAAGGGTCCATACAATTGTGCTCATACTTGAGAGACAGCAATATGCATCTGCAGATCCTGGTGGAGAGGATCTGTGGATCATGTAAGTTTTCTTTGGAGGTACTGCCAACAGGCTTTATTATGCTTCTGCGTGTTAATACTTTTATCAACTACAATTCATGCTTTAAGAGTGAGGAAATATTGGCACTATGAGTGAACGCTAAAGTGTGTCTAATTTTGTTTGTATTTCAGCTGAATGAAATGAGTGACTATACTGATTAACTACAGGGGTCTAGAAAAATATCTAACTATTTAAAGGAATGTACTACATCTATATATCTAAACCGAGAAGAAGAGAAAAAAATCTCCTCTGGGCAGCATTGTTTTAACTGGACTGGGGTGCCAGAAAGGACTGGGGTGCCAGAAAAAAACACCCTGTTATTATTATATTTTTGCTTGGTTTTGTAGTTTAGATTAACTGTGCATTAATCAGCTAGTTTAGAAGGTTTGTAAGATCATTTGGAGCTCATATGTAATTATACCATCCAAAGGAGATGATCTGAAGATAGTTATGTCATCTTTACCAAGAAAGGCTAAAGAAATGATGATCAAAAGGGAGAAACTTAATAGATATTATAAAAGGAAGAGGCTTGAGGATAGGGCCTTATGGGACTCCCATGTGCTGGACAACAGGAAATAATAAGAGGACTGTGATCTGGCTTTCAATAGTTAGTTACTTAGTGAGAACTTTAAATCCAGGATGTGACACCTGGGTCAAAACTATACTGGTATAAGAAGCTAGAAGTAATGTACAATTAATTAGATCAAAGGCTTCAGTTCAGCCAATGAATACAGCCCCGGATAGTCTACAGCAGTGAAAGCAAAGCCTGTGCAGCAGAATAGAGCAGTTTGGGTATTCTGGCCTAGGGTGAATCCATGTTGGTTTGAGCTGAAATTACCATATTTAATAGGGTATTCTAAAAGAACAAGTACAAATATGACTCTGTCATTGTTCATGTTGGTGTAAATGACCTGGACTACATGAAAAGAGACATGGAAGAGCTCTCTGATCACATAGCCCAGACCGGTATGACCCTGACCCTGAGTAGCATCCTGCCCTTACCAAGAGTGATACCATGGTATAGAGAAAAAATGATCAGTTTCAATAACTGGCTAAGCTTCTGGTGTCATTCAAAGGGGATCCATTGTCTGTCAGCCTGGGATGACATGCTTGACAAGCCACGCTGCTTCACTAGAGATGGCTTGCACCTGTCACCCTTAGGCTTTCGAATACTGGCCAAGGCTCTTGCCACCCCCATAGTGCCTTTTTTAGGCAAGGCTCAAAAGACAAACCCACCGCCGTAAATAGCACAAGTAACAAAAAACTGAGGGTAATGCTACTCAATGCCAGAAGTCTAAACATCAAAATGCATGCACTCGAGGCACTCCTCAGTATGGAGAAAATCGATATATGTGCAGTAACAGAAACCTGGTTTAAGGCTCCAGAGAGCACCCCAGCACTACCAGGCTACAACTCATACCATACATTTTGGCCACAAAACCTTGACCGAAGTACAAAAGGCGGGGGAGTATCCATATTCATCAAGGATACCCACACCTCCAGGTTAGTGGCACAGCACGATGCTTCAGAGATCATTCATGTGCAACTACCAACAGGCAAAACTGTAATTCAAATTATAGCTTGCTACGGATCACCCACCATGTCCCAGGACCCCCACTCCACATTCCTGGAAACACTGGGAAACATAAAGGTCCTATCAAACACCCTGATATTGGGCGATTTCAATTACCCAAGCATTAACTGGGAGAAATACTCAAGTACAAACTCCCTTGCCCAATATTTCCAAGAATTTATAAACTCAAACGCCCTAGATCAACTGGTCAATGCCCCCACCAGAGGTGATGACATATTGGACCTGGTCATCACCAACATAGGTGACCAGTGTTCCACACCGGATGTCAACCCCTCACTGGTTAGATCTGATCATAAACTAATCACTCTGGATGTCCACATTCCGCCATCACCCCCGGTCAAAGAAACCACCGTGAAAAACTTTTCAAAAGCGAACTTCAAATTATTTAAGACAGAGGTGGGAAGTTTCAAAGCCCCCATGCTAAAGGATAACGCTGTCAAAGCTACAAAATCCTTTACTAATGCACTCAACGGGCACCTACAAGAATGCATGGATCGTGCTATCCCACACAAAGCTAATACTCACTCCTCCAAGAAAAGAAAACCAGTCTGGTGGACCCCTGCCATAAACAAGCTATACAATAGAAGGAGGAAACTAGTACAGAAAAGAGTAAAATCCCAAGAAGGGAAGACATCCCTGATCAGTATCAGCAAGAAACTACGTTTCCTCATAAAATCATCCAAGGCTAGCTTCGAAAGAAAAATTGCCATGGACTCCAAAGATAACCACAAGGCATTCTTTAGCTATGTCAAGAATCTAAGTGGCAATTCTCAGATCTGCTCAGAGTTAGTGCAGAACAGCACAAAATACACTGAATTGACCGATATAGCCAACATCCTGGCAGACAGGTTCAGTGCAAACTTCACCCCCCTCTCACCCCCAAAAGGGCCCATAACTGTACCAGAAGAATGTAGTCCCCTGAAATCACACTCAGGTTAAAACAGCCCTCTCCAAAGCCAAAAACACAGCATCAGTGGGACTGGATGGTGTCCCAAGCTGCATCCTACACAAGCTCAAAGATGAACTAACCCCTCACTTAAACTCACTGTTTAAACTCAGCCTCTCCACAGGCTATGTTCCCACAGAGTGGTGCACAGCAATGGTTATTCCGCTCCACAAATGTGGAGCCACAACGGACCCCGGGAACTATCACCCGATAAGCCTGACTAGCTTGGTCTGCAATGCTATGGAGTGCAGCATCATGGATCTCATTAACAGAGACATAGGAAACCTCCAAACACTGGACCCTACCCAGTTCGGCTTTGTTAAGGGCAGATCATGCCTCCTAAACCTGGTGGACTTCTTTGAGACAGTTACCAAGGCTATAGACGAGAGAAAGGTGGTCTACACAGCCTAACTAGACCTTGCAAAGGCCTTCAACACCATTCCCCACTCAGGTATCAGAGACAAGCTCACCAGCCTGAACATAAACCCCTATATCACGAGATGGGTTGCCAACTGGCTCATGGACAGAACCCACATGGTAAGAGTTGCGGGAACTAGGTCTGACTCTAAACCAGTTACAAGTGTCGTTCCTCAGGGCTCAGTCCTAGGACCCCTCCTGTTTAGCCATATACTTCTCAGAGGTACAGGCAAGTGCAGGAGGACTATGACTGACCAAGTTTGCAGACGACTGCAAACTAGGGGCTATAATTGACTCTCTGGCTGACACAAACATCCTCCAAAAGGGTCTCACTGAGACAGATACCTGGTTTCAAAACCATGGCCTCAAGCTAAATGCGAAAAAGTGCATAGTTATCCCCTTTGAAAAAAACAAAGTACCCACAAACTACCACATAGGTGGTAGCCCCCTAAATATGGAAGACCTAATAAGGGATCTGGGGACCCAAGTAGATAAGTAACCTCTCCTTTGATAATCACATTGCCAAAATGGTTAGAAAATCCTTCTATGTGGCCCACCTAATCACAAAAGGGTTTGCATCCAGATCAAAAGATGCCATTGGGCTCCTCTACACATCACTCATCAGACCCATCATAGAGTACAATGCCATCCATTTGGGATGTACCTTACAAGACACCTGCAACAGCTGAAAAGACCACAGAAGTACCTTACCAAGAGGATCACTGGCCTCAAGCAGATGACCTATGCAGCTCGACTTAAGAAACTCCAGCTGTACTCAGTTGCATACCGCCTACTCAGAGGTGATCTCTGCCTGACATACAAGGTCATGTCCAACCCAGAATTGATGGACATGCTCCACCTAAAGAAAGCCATATTCCCTCAAGCCACATGCTCCAGGAGGCTAACGTCACCACAACAATAAATAGGATGTGCTGGAGGGATAGATTCCTGTCCAAGAGACTTTCTATGCTCTGGAACAAGATTCCAATCTACATTAGGCAGAGCTCCTCACTAACCCTCTTCAAGAGAAACCTTGACGAGTGGATGGGAAACAGAAAGTTTACCCCAGGAATCACTTCAATGGTTCTGCTGGACAGAGGTATAGGGAACTAATCTAAGGGGGAAGCGAAAGCCAACACATTCCGGCTAGGCTTATAAATGCCTTCGGGCAGATAGCCTAGTACCTACCTATGAACCTATGAACCTAAATGATTTTTTGATCAGGTTGCCCAAGGATGGAAGATGAAAGAGGAATCCATAGTTAGAAAGGAAAGACAAGAAAAGGTTTAAGGAAAGGGAAAACAGGGCCAGCTTTCCAAAGTGAAGGGGAACTGTGGCATACAAAGAGGTTAAATAAATGACAGAGGATATGTAATGCAGTTCTTGCATAACTTTAGAAATTATGAGAAGGATACCATATTTCCCTGAGTTACTATGGTTTAGAAGGCTATCTGTAAACTTTTTAACCTGTTATGGAGAGACTAAAAAAGGAAAGTATTGAAAGGGTGAATATATGGAGGTCGGATTTAGAAAGAGTAAACCAGATTAAGAGAAAGGCCTGCAGACTGCATGTCAAAAAATATTTTAAAGTCTTCAAGTAGGAATATATAATTTGTGGAAGAGCTCTTAGAGGACTATCTTTCCTCACAACTTTATTAACTTCTTTCTGGAACAATTTATGTCTCGAACACAGATTTATTTTTCCTAGATGAGATGGCTTTTTTCTAATCAATTTTTGGTCTAAGTACTTAGTAAATGCATGGGAAGTTTTGTTTTACTTGAAGGTTCTTTCTTCCAGGCAGACCATACTTTGTCCTCCTGTTTTATAAGGCAAAGCAAGATTATTAGCCATCCAAGCCTCCCTTCTGACTTCTGTGAATATAAGGAAAATACTTGTTCTAGAGACCTCGCTTTGGCCTGGTGAATGTTTTAATGGACCAGTTAATGGATGAATACAGACAGAAAAGGAAGGGACCAGTTAGTATTTGTGAGCTCCAAATTCAATATATATATATATATATATATATATATATATATATATATATATATATTGGTCTACCTGAAAACGCCAAAATCGCAGAACGCCAACAACGAGAACACCGACACCGGAAGATCGACAACAGAGAAGACTTGATGGCTGAGAATTCTGATGCTGAGAACATCAAAATGTTAAGGTAAGTGTGCAATAGGAACAGACGTTATGGTCAAGGTGTGGGTAAGGTAAGTGTGTGATAGTGATGGATGTTAGGGTAGGGTGCGGGTCAGGTAAATTTGCGATAGTGACGGAGTTTAGGTTTAGGGGCGGGTTAAGTGAGTTAGGGTTAGGGTGCGGGTAAGGTAAGTGTGCGATAGTGATGGACTTGAGGGTTAGGGGCGGATTAAGTGAGTTAGGGTTAGGGTGCGAGTAAGGTAAGTGTGCGATAGTGACGGACCTTAGGGTTAGGGTTTGGGTTAAGGTTAGTGCATAGATAGTTGTGTATGTATGGTTTAGTGTAGGTTTGTAAGGTTTTTGCTGTGCTTGTGTTGTGTGTGTGTTTTTTGGGAAAGGTATTTGTTTTGCTGATTGTCGGGATTTTGGTTTGTCGGGCATGTGAAGTTTTGTGGTTTCGTGTTTTAGAACTTCTTTTGTTTTTGTTTTTTTCGTGTCGGTTATTTCATTGTCGGTGTTTTGGCGTGTCGGTGTTATCAGGTAGATCCATATATATATCTATATATATCTATATATATATATATATATATATATATATATATATATATATATATATATATATATATATATATAAGCTGCAGACTTTATTCAAATAAGACAAGTCACTATGTTTGTACGTTGGGAGGGGTGGACTTTAGCCTGTTTTTTTTAGAGCAGGGAAATACGTCTGACATCTGCCTCTCTCATCATTCCTAAAGTGATTGCTGCAGTGTGATGCCTAAAACTAGTGCATGCCACAAATGAAAGGGCTCCACAAATAAACTCAAATTTACTTGCAAAATACAAACAATACAATTATACACAGCAATGGGTTATTAAATACCCCCAAGCAACATGGAAACAGCTTTAAAAGGTTACTTACACAACCAAAAATAAATAAATAAAGAAAATGCAATGTTAGTGTAGAAATTCATATAGACTACATAATTATCTTACTTCTCCAGTGCCTCCCTCTATTACTGGGTTTACCAGGCCTTCATTTTCCCCCTGGACTAACTCCAGTTCTGGGAAGCAGCTAGTGTGGATTTAAAGCTATTCTGGAAAGTCTTGTTGTCACTGTTTCAACCAGGGGTACTTTTTTCTTTATAATTTACTCTTAGTTTCTCATCCTCACCTGTTGCACTTACCTGATTTCATCTGTGGGCTACTCCCCTCTATGGACTGTGCCTCACTTCACCTTAGACATGTGCCCTCTACCCCCTGGATGGATATGCCCATGACTCCCTGCCAGTACCTCATACACCTGAGCCAATAACTGAGCTCAGGTTACCTGGGCCATAGATAGGGCTTTATCCCATGATGTTGACCATAGCTTATACAATATTGATTCCATTACTTATTATTACAGAAAACTACATGGACACATAGTCTCAGTCCCTTAATAGATTATCTGGAATCCACCCTCCTGAGTAGAAAACTCTCTATACTCCAGTTTATAGGTTCATAGGTTCATAGGTAGGTACTAGGCTATCGGTCCTGGGGCCTATACAAGCCCAGCCAAAAAGGTACCCTGGCTTTTGACACCCAAGAAAATCATTTTCCTGTGCCACTGTCGAGCAGAGCCACAGAGGTGATCCCCGGGGTGAATTTCCTACTTCTCATCCAATCATCAAGATTTTTCTTGAGTGCTAATGAGGAGCTTTGTTTGATATAGATAGGTAGTTTATTCCAGAGTATGGGAAGTCTCTGGGACAGGAATCTATTCCTCCAGCATGCTCTGTTTATTGTTGTGACAAGGTTTAGGTCCCTAGAGCGTGTAGCTCGGAGGGATTGGGATTTCTTTAAGTGGAGCATGTCCAACAGCTCTGGGTTTGACATAGGTTTGTATGTTAGGCAGAGATCACCTCTGAGTAGGCGATATGCGACGGAGTAAAGCTGGAGTTTTTTTAGACGGTCTGCATAGGGCACCTGTTTGAGGCCGGTAATCCTCTTTGTGAGGTATTTCTGCATCCTTTTCAGTTGTTGTAGATGTCTTGTGTGGTACATACCAAAAGGGGCATTGTACTCTATAATGGGTCTAATGAGTGATGAGTAGAGGGGAACAATGACCTCTTTTTTTCTGGATGAGTAACCTTTTGTGATGAGGTGTGTCACGTAGAAGGATTTCCTGACTACTGTGGCAATGTGATTATCAAAGGAGAGACTGCCGTCCACCTGTGTCCCTAGGTCTCTTATCACACTTTCAGTGTTAAGTATACTACCACTTATGTTGTAGTTCATGGGTACAGAGTTTTTACCAAAGGGGATGACTATGCACTTTTTGGCATTGAGCTTGAGGCCATGGCTTTGACACCAGGCATCTGTCTCAGTGAGGCCCTTTTGTAGGATGTCCACATCATTATGAGTTTTGATTATGGCTCCTAGTTTGCAGTCATCTGCAAACTTCGTTAGCCAAAGACCTTCTGTGTTAGCCTGTACTTCAGAGAAGTAGATACCAAACAGGAGAGGACCCAGAACTGAAGCCTGTGGTACTCCACTTGTCACTGGTCTGAAGTCGGATTTGGAGTCTGCTACTTTTACAGTGTGGGTTCTGTCAGTGAGCCAGCTGGCAATCCATATATTTTTTCTGTGTTATTATGATCTGTTGTCAGGAGAGTGAGGATCTTACTTGACTGTTATAAGATCTCAGGTAAAGGGAAATCAAGGCTAGATAAAGTATGCAGAAACAAACATATGTTCTTACATAATGTCGTTAGCAACAAAAAGTTAAAAAAGGAAATGCAGGACTAATGAAAAATAAAGCTGAGACTACACAGTGTAAATACTGTGTCAGTAATAGGTGTATGAGTATTCCTCATATCAGCTGATCTTCATGAGACATTTGCAGTATGTGGTACACATGTATTTCTTTACAGAGTCTTCTTGTGAGATTCTTCCTAAAATACTGAACCATTAAATTTGCAATGGCGTATCCTCTTTGTCATCACTGCATTGGAGTAGAGGTGAGCCTTCACTATTGGTGCACACTAATTTGCTTGAACTTCATAAGTTCATAGGTACTTACCAGGCTACTGATCCATGAGGATCTTTTGAAGCCTAGCCATGCTTTCCCTGCTTCACAATTCTCTAATCCACAGTTTAATCCTAGCCTCCTACTGTCTGTATGAAGTCTGTGGCTTATGTCATTGCTGAAAAAAGATCCACTGAAGATCTGTTACTTATTCATATGCCACATCTTTAATGAAGAGCAATAACATAAAATAAATATAGAAAAAAGCGACATAGTTAAAATATAAAGCTAATGCTACGATAAAGGTCTTTGAATACAAAGAAACAAGGTGACCAGGATAGAACTATGCACAAAACCAGAAACTGCACCAAGTTCAAGAAATAAAATCAAAAATTTACAATTTTTAACAACTTTTAACATTTTTACAACTCATTTTTTAGCACATATTTTTACAAGTTATATGAGGTTTAATATTTTGTGTTGCAAGCTTTTTAATCTATAAGAGTCAATTATCTAATTTTAATTGTTACTGGCCCTTTAAGGATTAATTATTTAACCATTTATTACTTGATGTTCCTGATTGGTAGCATATAAAAGGATTGATTTGTTCATGTATTTTTATTCTGATGAAGTCCCAAATGGAATAGGATGAAAGTGTTAAATCATTTTGAATAAATTTGATTTTATTTTTTTTTTTGGCATGATGCAGTTCCTGGTTTTGTGCATACTTCTAGCTTAGTCACCTTGTTTCTTTGTATTCATTTGTTATTTGGTGACTTTTGCCTTGATTTTGGTTAACAATAAAAGTCTCTTACAAAACAGATTCTGATGTAAATGTCCCAGACAAAGAAATCAGCTATAGACTTGACAATTTCTGACTCGATATCTGTAAGAAAAAAATAATATAATATTCCCATTTCAAGTGCTTTTAGAAGTACAAGCCCCCTTTTAGGCAAGGCTGCCTGCCAGATTTTTTTTTTGATAGCTGACCACAGGATACTGTAAGTTCTTTGGGTTGGAATAAGCAATTTTATTCCAGTGATTTCCAAGCAAAGCTTAATTTGAGTGACAGGGTTTGTAAAGTGAATGGTCTTAACGAAAGTGGTAGCTATCTGTGACACAGATTATCTGAGGCCTGTGACACTTTGGGACATGAGGTGTGAGTTGAACAAGTTAGAAAGGGTGAATTGTTGAGACTAGCTTTACTAGAAAGGCTCACCCAGACTCTGCTACACTTTGCTGTGAGGGAAAGGTTAGTTTATTTTTGATTTGTTGTATTTTGTATTACTTTATTGCCTTTTTCTATTTTGAATACTGTGATTTGTTTTCTTTACCTTGTGTTTTACTTGTATTCTGCTTTTAACTGCATATTAAAACTTGAAAAGAGACCACAGCTCTGTCACTTGGAGTGAGGCAGAAATCAGAGCAGATTAATTAAGGACTCACACATAAGATAGAACAGGTCAGTTAAGGTTAATCATCTGTGAACTGAGAGGGTTGAACTAGGAACTAAACCTTCTATTTAAGGGGTAAAATAAAACATTTCAGAGCTTTACTAGAAAGGCTCACCCAGACTCTGCTACACTTTGCTTTGAGGGAAAGGTTAGTTTGCTTTTTATTTATTGTATTTTGTATTACTTTATTGCCTTTTTATATTTTGAATACTGTGATTTGTTTTCTTTACCTTGTGTTTTACTTGTATTTTGCTTTTAACTGCATATTAAAACTTGAAAAGAGACCACAGCTCTGTGTCTTGTGAGTCAGGCAGAAATTTATTCCTCACTCTCCCAGCCAGTTGCTGTTGTGTTCTTAAACACCACTGTCTTTCTAGTTGCCTGCCCTTATGTTAATTTGACCATATATCTAATTTCCTCTCTGCTTTTACTGGCTTGTGTGAGTAACCACAAAATTATCATTTTGTGAAATCACTCCCCTTCAACTATTTAAATTTATTTGCCATCCTGCTGTATTCCACAGTATCAGAATACAAAAGTGACTACCCCATTTCAATCTATCTTGCTGTTTTAAAAATAGTGACTCTCCACTAAAACTTAACGTTTTAGACAGGTAAAACTTAAGTTACCTACTTTCACATCCAACTCCTCTAGTGCACACTGCAGTGTTTAGGATAAACCATTTTTTTCATCTTACCTTTAAGTATCCCTGTTACTAGCACTTGCTCTAAAACCTGCTGGAAAGCACTAGGAAGCGTTAAACTGATACAAGCACTCAACTCTCCTTGTTAATAAGGAGAAATTAATCGTAGGCACTAAACAGCCTATAATTGCAAAGTACCTTGCTAAGGTAAGGGAAAACTGCTCTTGTACTTTACAAAAAAAGCACCGAAGCAAGCATGTCCAAGGGTCAGCTTCCAGTGATTTCTCCTGTCCACCTGGTGAATCTGGGCATACAGGGGCTATGCAGCAATTGACTCGTGTACAGAGACAGCCCTCTCTTCCTACCACCCAGCACTACAACCTGTGAGAGATGCACTTACATAACCAAACTGGAAGCAAAGCTCTCTCCACCCAAGATTGTTCTAGACAGTCAAGAGGAGAAGGTTAACACCTGCACTAAACCTCAAGCAACACATAGTCCTTTTAAACCCACACCACCAACATCCTCACATAGCAACACTAAACCCTCATATTTATAGGCCCTTAACAGTAACCTGTCCAAGCAACAAGGACCTCCGAAGCTGAAATGTAAACAAACACCAGTCACAACCAGTGTCACATAGCTCATAACACCAGTGTGCCACCCAACAACAGCCCCTAAGGCAAGACAACATACCCAACACTTTAGTCATAGGTGACTCTATAGTCAGGCACACTCATGTCCCACTCAACAGGTTGAACAAGGAGAAAATTACAGTCAGCTCCCTGTCAGGTGCTAGGATCTGCCATGTAATGCATGCACTCAAGTCACTCCACAACAAGTACAAATATAACTCTGTCATTGTCCATGTTGGAGTTAATGACTTGAGACATACCTCCCTGGACTACATGAAAAGAGACATGGAAGAGCTGTCAGATCATGTGGCCCAGGCAGGTATGACCCTAGCCCTGAGTAGCATCCTGCCTTTGCCCAGAATGATACCACAATATAAGGACAAAATGATTGACTTCAACAATTGACTAAGCTTCTGGTGTCATTCAAAGGGGATCCAGTATCTGTCTGCCTGGGACGACATGATTGACATACCACAATGCTTTGCCCAAGATGGTCTGCACCTGTCGCCCCTGGGATTCAGGTTACTGGCTAAGGCTCTTTCCACCCCATAGTGCCTTTTTTAGGCAAAGTTCAAAGGACAAAACCACCACTGTAACAGGTACAAGCATGCAAAATCTGACGTTAATGCTACTCAGTGCTAGAAGTCTAAACCTCAAAATGCAGTATCTCAAGCCACTCCTAAAAATGGAGAATGTCTATATCTGTGTAGTTACCTGGCTCAAGGCTCCAGAGAGCACCCCTGCAATACCAGGCTACAACTCTTACCACACTTTTTGGCCACCAAAGCAGGACCGAAAAACTAAAGGTGGAGGAGTGTCCATATTCACTAAGGATATTTACACCACCAGGCTAGTTGCCCAACACAATGCATCTGTCAGTAGCAACCCTGCCAGGCACAGGTACCGTATCCATGGTCAGAGACAGTGATCTGTAAAGCCTGGCAGGTACAGTCTGTGGCTGTCCCACAAATCCCTGTATATGGCAGCCACATGGTGGAACTGTGTGCATGCAGACACACACACACATAAACCAGACACCTAGGGCTAACACATATCCACACACATTACATCACCATTGGCCCATAGCGGTACTCTTGGCCCTCACACACACACACACACACACACACACACACACACACACATACATGTCGATTGTATGGCTCAATGTAGGCCTCTGGCAAACCAACAACACACCCTGTGCATATGATGAAACCTGTGCCACCTCCTGTCATCTGTAACATTGATGCAGGAACAGGCTAACATGGTGCTGATGCACAGGGTGACTTTATAGCAGTATAGCAATGTTAGTATGTTGTCAGCAGTAAAGTGTAATGATATCCTTGAAGTTGTAGCTGAGCAGGCATGATGCATTAAAGCTATGATTGTTAATGTAGTATTGTTTACACCAGTGTTTATTCCAATAGTGTATTGTCTGCCCACATGTCACTTGACTGATGTGTGTAGTATTGGCAGCATGTGTTATAGAGTGGACAGTACATGTGGGATGTGGGCAGCACAGATTTGCAGGTGTACATTTGTGAACATGGTGGAGGTGCACTGTCTGCATGTACGTGCATAGTGGACACATGGGCAGGGTGACATGCCCTGTATTACACAGTGTTAATACTCCATAGTTTCTGTTGGTGGCCAGTATGCATTGTACTACACACATTTTGGAACCTGGGTACACATGTGTGTATAACATGGCCTGACACTGTGCTGTGGGTGATACTGTTACTATCTGTCATTGGTGTGCATTCTGGTAGTATACATAACTTCAACAGCCTGACCATAAACAATTGTTAGATGATGTCTTGACAACTGACACACAGATGTAGGACACACAGTAACATTTGGATCCTTCAGGTACTATACTATGCCAGTAACCAGTGGTATTCACCTGCATCCATTCCTGGGACCACTCTTGTTTGGCATATAGCTCTATAGCTCTCTTAGGTACAAGCAAACACAGTAGGGATATGTCCATCCATGTTTGGAAATGCATACTGTGGCCTATAATGCATTCTCCAGATGACACACACATCTTCCACAAGGGTATCATACAGACAGATACCTGTTGTCAAACCCATGCTGTAAAGCTATAAGCCAACTAAAGCATAGTCATACACTTTTACAAAACATAGTATCCCCACAGTACCACATAGGTAGTAGCCCCCAACATGTTGAACAGGTACCGATGTGTACATACAGCCAAGTGTTATATAATCTCTCCTTTGGTAATCCCATTTCCAAAGGTATTTTGAAATCCCTCGGTGGATCACATAAGCAATAAGGGCTCTGCATGCATATCCACAAAGGTTGTTGTATGCCTATAATGAATAGCCATCACTGACAGACTTTGCTGCATTTGAACAGGTCTGAAATATACCTCAGGCATAAACCCTCACTCACACTATTCAATAGAAACCGTAATGAGTGTGTGTGTGACACGGATGACCTAGGCCAGGGATCACTGCAGTGGCTGGGCTTGTCACAAGCATACAGATGTGACCTAAGGTCTGGAAAGCGGCAGCACACTCTGGCAAAGATAACAGATGTGTTCATGGAGAAAGCAGGGTTCCCACCTATGAAATAATTGAGGTCACATGTACATATATGTATTTGCCACACAGCTACCTGACGTGCAATGCACATACTGTTGTCATAGTGATATGTCATACAGTAGTAAAAGAAAAACCCGCAACACATTGACCAACAGTGTCACACACATAGATCTCACACACACACACACACACACACACACACACACACACACACACACACACACACACACACACAGGATTCAAACCCCTAACTAACTACTTTATGATAACAGACCAGCAGACATTAGCACAATATGCTATACACACTACTGGAAGTGTTCCTTTCCATAGGTATATTTGTAGGATGGTGACATCATCAGACTTGACAAAGATAAGTATACCACTTTTAAGGTGTTTTAGTAGTCTCCAAAAAGGTTGCTCCTCTCCAAGGAGATCACACACAAACTTGTCAAGTGCAGGAGTCAAACCCCTACCTAACTACTTTATGATACTAGAGGAGTACACGTTAACACGATACACTATACACATTACTGGGAATTCTTGTTTCCACAGGCATATTTGTAGCATGGTGACATCATCAGACTTGACAAAGATGAGTATACCACTTTTAAGGTGTTTTAGTAGTCTCCAAAAAGGTTGCTCCTCTCCAAGATCACACACAGCTGTCAAGTACAGGATTCAAACCCCTACCTAACTACTTTATGATACTAGAGGAGTACACATTAACACGACATGCTATAAACATTACTGGGCTTTCTCTTTTCCACAGATATATTTGTATGATGGTGACATCATCAGACTAGACAAAGTGGGTTACATTAGGTGACATTAGGTGAGCTACATAGAAGGTATTTCTAAACACTTTGGCCATGTGATCATCAAAGGAGAGTTCACTATTTACCTGGGTCCCCAGAGCCATAATTACTTTCTCAGTACATACTGGATTACCACCTATGTGGTAATTTGTGTGCACTTTGTTTTATCCAAAGGGGATGACTATGCATTCTTTGGCATTCTGCTTGAAGGCATTGTTTTGACACCAGGTATCTGTCTCTGTAAGACCCTTCTGGAGGATGTCTGTGTCAGCTGTAGAGTCGATTATGGACCACAGTTAGCAGTCATCTGCAAACTTGTTCAGCCATACTCCTCCTGTGCTTGCCTGTACCTCTGAGCAGTATTTACTGAACAGTTGGGGTCCCAGGACCAAAACCTGTGGGATGCCATTTGTGAAAGGTTTAGAGTCGGACATGGCACCCGCAACTCTGAACATGTGCATTTGATCTGTGAGCCAGTTGGCCACCCATCCTGTGACATAGCTGTCAATGTTCAAGCTGGTAAGCTTGTCCATGATGACAGAGTGGGGAATGGTGTTGAAAGTCCTTAGTGAGGTGCAGGTGGGTTGTGTGGACTACTTTCACATCCATCTATGTCCTTGGTAACAGTTTCAAATAAGTCAACTCGGTTTAGAAGACAGGATCTGCCTTTAACAAAGCCAAGTTGGGTAGAGTCCAGTGTCTAGAGGTCCCCAATGCCTCTGTTTATGGGTTCCATGATAATTTGCTCCATAGCTTTGCAGACCAGGCTGAGTAGACCTATAGGGCAATGGTTTCCAGGTTCTGTTGCGGCACCCCCTTTGTGGAGCTGGATGACTGTTGGTGTATGCCATTCCTTGGGTACATAGCCTGTGGTAAGGTTGAATCTGGACAGTGAATGTAGGTGAGGGTGTAGTTCCTTTTGGGGCTGGTGTAAGATGCAACCTGGGACACCATCCACTCCCATTGATGCTGTGTTCTTATCTTTGGAGAGGGCTGTCTTTACCTGCATGTCCATGAAGTCTGGGGCTCTGCATTCTTCTGGGATGGACACAGGCCCTTTGGGGGTGATGAGGGGGACTTTGCACTGATCTTGTCCCCCAGGATGTGGGCAATGTAAGTTTGTTCAGTGTATTTCTTGCCATTTTTCAGTAGCTGACAGCATATTTGGAAGTTGCCACCTAAATGTTTGGTATAGCTAACGAAGGCTTTGTGGTTGTTATTCTTACATTCCTTGGCAATTTGTCTTTAGAAACTGGCCTTGGATTATTTTATGAGTGATCATTGTTTCTTCATGATAATGATCAGTGATGCCTTTCCTTTTGTGAAGTTTGCTCTATCATGTGTTCATTTCCTCCTTCTGTTGTATAGCTTATTTATGGGTGACGACCACCAGATTGGTTTCTTATTTTTGGAGGAGTGCATCATGGTTTTATTTGGGATGTCTCGATCCATGCATCCATGTAGATGCTCATAGAATGCACTTGTAAATGATTCGGCAGATTGTATAGCATTATCCTATAGCAAGGGGGCTTTGGAACTTTCCACTTTGGTCTTGGGAAGTGCGCAGTTTGCTTTTGAAAATGTCTTCATAGTGGTTTCCTTGACTGGGGGGAGGGGGCGGGATGTGGATGTCCAGTGTGATTACTTTATGATCTGATATTACCAGCGAGGGGTTTATCTCTGTTGTGGAACACTGGTACCCCATGTTGGTGAAGATCAGGTCCAGTATGTTGTCACCTCTAGTGGGCATGGTGACCAGCTGTTCCAGGGTGTTTGAGTTTTTAAACTCTAGGAAACACTGGGCAAAGGACGTTGTACACGAGTAATTCTCCCACTCAATGTTTGGGTAGTTGTAATCTCCTCATATAATGGTGTTTGATAGGCCCTTTATATTTTCCACTGTTCTCAGGAATACTGAGTGAGGTTCCTGAGACAAGGTAGGTGATCTGTAGCAGGCTACAATCTGATAAGCAGCTTTGCCCAATAAGGCCTCATGTGCCACTAACCTGAAGGTGTGGGTATCCATAAGGTAAATGGATACACCCCTTCCTTTTGTATTTCACTTGTGGTTTTGGGGCCGAAGATCAGAGGGATTGTGAGTGTTTCATGTGGAGCATGTCCAACAGCTCTGTGTTTGACATAGCTTTGTGTGTTAGGCAGAGATCACCTCTGAGTAGGCGATATGCGAGAGAGTACAGCTGGAGCATTTTGAGATGGTCTGTGTATGGCATGTATTTCAGGCCATTAATGTTCTTTGTGAGGTATTCCTGCAGGCTTTCCAGTTGTTGTAGATGTCTTGTGAGGTACATAGCAAAAGGAGCATTGTACTCTATTATGGATCTAGTGAGTGATGAGTAGAGGGGAACAATGTCCTCTTCTATTCTGCATGAGACACCATTTGTGATGAGGTGCGCCACATAGAAGGATTTTCTGACTACTGTGGGGATGTGATTATCACAGGTGTGTCCACTGTCCACCTGTGACCCAAGGTCTCTTATCACACTTTCAGTGTTAAGTATACTACCGCCTATGTTGTAGTTCATGGCTACAGAGTTTTTACCAAAGGGGATGACAATGCACTTTTTGGCATTGAGCTTGAGGCCATGGCTTTGACACCAACCATCTGTCTCAGGGAGGCCCTTTTGTAGGATGTCCACATCTTTAGTATTTACAATTATGGCTCCTAGTTTGTAGTAATCTGGAAACTTCATTAGCCACAGACCTTCCATGTTAAAGTTTACTTCAGGGAAGTAGATACAAAACAGGACAGGACCCAGGACTGGACCCTGTGGTACTGCACTTGTCACTGGTCCAAAGTCATACTTGGAGTCTGCTACTTTCACAGTGTGTGTTCTCTCAGTAAGTCAGTTGGCAACCCATCTTGTGACATAGCAATTTATACCTAGTTTAGTGGGTTTATCTATAATTCCAGAGTGTGGGATGGTGTTGAAAGCCGTGGAAAAATCTACATAGGCTGTGCGAACCACCTTACCCTTGTCTACGGTTCTGGTGACTGCTTCATTGTCATCTGTCAGGTTTAGGAGACATGATCTGCATTTTACAAACCCAACATGGTTGTGGTCCAGAGTTTGGAGATTAACAATGTCTTTTTTTATAAGTTGTATGATGATACATTCCATGGCCCTGAAGAGCAGGTTCATCAGGCTAATGGGGCGCTAGTTCCTAGGGTCTGTGGTGTCTTCACCCTTGTGTAGTGGGATAACCGTCGCTGTGCACCATTCAGCAGGCACAAAGCCTGAAGTGAGGCTATGACTGAACGTGGTACGTCAGTGTGGTGCCTGTTCGTTCTGTAGTTTGTGTAGAACACAGCCTGGGAAGTTATCTGGTCTCATGGATGCTGTGATACTGGCTTTGGAGAGTGTTTTTTACCTGTGCAGCTGTGATGACAGCAACTTTGCCATCTTCCATTATAGAGATGTGCTCTTTCATGGGTGAGTAAACACTGATCCTATCTGCCAGGATATTGGCAATATCATTTGGGTCTGTATATTTAGTGTCATTGAGCTGTAACTCAGAGCAGATCTGAGTGTTGCCATGACATGGACCTGTCTGTTGGACAGAGATCTCCTGAGTAGACAGTATGCAACAGAGTACAGATTGAGTTAAATTCAGTCTTGTTGCATAGGGCAACTGTTTGAGGCCAGTAATCCTCTTGTTGAGGTACTTCAGTGGTCTTTCCAACTGCTGAAGGTGCCTAGTCAGATTCATCGCAAGTGTGTTGTGGTACTCTCTGATGGGTCTGATGACTGATGAGTAGAGAAAACCTCCTTTGACCTACATGCAAAGACCTTGGCAGTTTGTGGGAACACATAGCATGATTTTCTGACCCCTTTATGAATATGCTTCTGGAAGTAGAGATGACTATCCACATTTGTCCATAGATCCCTTATTATCACCTCCATATTTAGGGTGTTGGCACCTATGTGGTATTTGTATGACTGTAGCTTGAGGCCATAATTTTGACACCACATCTGTCTGACTGAGACCCTTTTTAAGGATGTCTCTGTTGTCCCAAACATCGATTATGACAACTTTTTGGCAGTCATCCACAAACTTTGCTAAACATAGCCCTCATGTGTTTGACTGTATTTCTGAAAAGTATACACCATACAGGAGGGGTCCCATGACTGAGCCATGGGGGACAGCACTTGTTACCAGCTTGTACAGGAGACCACAATTCTTACCTTGTGTGATCTATCTGTGCCCCAGTTGGCAATCCATCAGATGACAGACATATTTATGCACAGGTTGTTGATTTTGTGGATACGACATGTGTCTGGGATGTTGAGAAAGGGCTTTTCAAGGTCTATGTGGGACGTGTATAGCTCATTTCATTGATGTATGTCCTGTGTGACTGCCTTGAAAACAGTCTAGCAGGTTTGGGAACCATGATCTGCTCATGACCAAACCGAAATTGGTAGGGTTGGGTGTTTGTAGGCTCCCAATAGCTCTGTTTATGAGTTCCATCATTATGGACTCCATGGCCTAGCAGATCAGGCTTAATAGGCCTATAAGACAATAGTTCCCATGGTCTGTTGTGCACCAACACTTGTGGAGTGTGCCACACATTGCTGTAACACATTCAACAGTTTCATATCCTGTACAGAGGGTGAGGCTCAACTGACTGGTCAGGTGCAGGGTCTGTTTGTTCTGGAGTTCACTTATGACATAGCTAGGGAAACAATGTAATCCCATAGACACTGTGTTTTCTGGTTTGGAAGGAGCTGTTTACCCATTCTATATGTGATATCTGTGCTTTCACAATCTCCAGGTATGATGATAGGGCCTTTTGTCAGTGAGAGGGGGGTATGTATGTATGAGCCTGTCTGACAGGGTGTTGGCAATGTTAGTCATTTACAGTTTGCACTGACTCAGGACATATTCTGTGAACAACTTAAGTACTTGTGGTATATAGTTTGATTATGACAGGGTTCCAATATATTATATGTGTCTGTTTTCATATAACTGTGTGCACAAGGCAGGACTGGTGAATAGTGACAGGTTCCTGGGGTAAAACATGCAACTGCCAGATATGTGTGGCCCACTGCTGTACTTAGACATGGCCTAAACATGCAACTGCCAGATATGTGTGGCCCACTGCTGTACTCAGACATGGCCTAAGTATGTGAGCATACCCAGTATGACCTTTCAGTATGTTGTTGCCTGACATTTGCTTTGTTTATTTAAGTGTGTGAGCATGCCCAGTATGACCTTTCAGTGTGTTGCTGAATGAAATCCACTACATTTGTTGAAGTGTGTGAGCATGCCCAGTATAGACATTTATACTATATGTGTGTGGAAAATCAAGTTGTATTTTTACTGCAGGGCTCACCGTTGTGTCACAAATCAACAGGGATCATGCTGTGCCTGCAGGGCTTCCATGAGACACTTTGCATAGACTTATCAACATTTCTACATACAGGGGGGGCAGCTATTCTTTGTACATTTCTACCCGGGGGCACACTTGATTGTTACTGTGGGTGTACATAGGATGAGGGGTTCACCTGACATCTATACACATTTGCTAGGCCTGCACTGCTATGTAAGGTACACCATTTCAGTCTATACTGTTGCCTATCGTACTGGCTTGAGGCATACTACTGTACTACAGATCTTAGTATCCAATGTCACATATATTAGATTGCGACTTCATAGCCTACCCAACCCACATCACACCACCTGGCTTGCTATTCTCTGTCTGCATAGGCCTGTGGGGGACATTACCCATATGCCTCTTTAGGGGCATGATACAGCATTTCTTTGTGTTTGCATTGGTGTACAATTGTCCTGCTGTGTCTGTGCCAGTGAAATGCTGTCATGGCTTAGTGGTTCAGTACTGTGACTATAGTGCACAGTATCCTGAGTTCAAGCCCTGTCACTGCTTTTTATTTTCATGCTGGGCAGACCAGACTGCTTAAGGAACAGTAAAGCAAATATGAGCATGTTTACCTGACTTTGCTCAACTTTGCCCGACTTTGCCAGACCTTGCCCAACATTACTCAACATTGCCCGACGTTGCGCTAGTTAGAGTGGGCAATTTTGTTTACATATACTAAATAGTGGTAAAAGCTGCTTAACACTGCTTTATATTGCTTAAAACATGGCAATCATGCCTCAGGTGGTGCTGCAGGGCTGCCTATGTCGGATGCACATAGTACACTCCATATACATGTTTGAAACAGGTAGTGTCAAGTTAGGCATCCCTTTTATTTTATGTGCGAGTCAGAGAGAGGTATAATTTCCAGGGTTCCTACTGAGCCAGTGTATGTGCTATGCGTTGCCTCTTTGCCAAGGCCAAGGCATACTGGGCATGCCTCCTTCTGCCTACTGGGGCAGGCTCAGGTTGTTCCTCCACCGAGTCATGCTCTGCCTGTGATGGCCTTGGCAATGGTGGGGGGCTGTTTGGCCCTGCCCCATGCTGTTCCTGCTGCAGCTATTTTCGCAGGATCATATTGTGTAGCATGGCACATACCATGACAATTTGGGTACATGTAGTTGGTGAGTACTGCAAGGCTCCATCAGATGTGTCCAGGCACCGGAACCATGGCTTGAACATCCCAAACACAGGCTCGATTACATTTCGTGTTTGTGCGTGTGCCTCATTATGGAGTTCTTGTTTAGGTGTGTGTGCATTTCTGATGGGTGTCATCAGCCACGGCTCCAGTGCGTATCCAGCATCCCCCACTAGGTGACCGTCAGGGATGTCCCCATTGGCAAATGTCTGGTGCAGCTGCGTCAGATGCCAGCTATGGGAATCGTGGTAGATTCCAGGGCAGCCAGCACACACATTCAGTATTATGCCCTGGGCATCGCACACAACCTGGCAATTGATGAAAGGGAAGCCCTTGCGGTTGATGTAGGCCCTACCCCACTCACCAGCTGGTGCTTTGATGTGTATGTGCGTGCAGTCAATTGCACCCACTACCTCAGGGTATTCCACTATTTGCTGGAAGAGATGCATATTGCTGGCCAATGCCTCATGGGAATTGGGGAAATATACATGATCACCGACATGTGCTGACATGGCATTCAGGAACTGGTGCAGTACCCTGGATGCTGATGCCTGTGAAATCCCCATCATATCACCAGTTGGTCTCTGGAAGGTACCTGTTGCTATTATTCTTAGGCCAGCACATACTTTGGTTTCCACTGGGATGGGATACCCTCTGTTGGTACTGTGTGTAAGGCGTGGACTGCACAGCTCAACAATTTGCTGCAGGAGGTCTCTGTCCACTCTATAGCACTCCACTATCTCCAGCTCATGTAGCCCCTGGTAGGTTACCCTGGGTCTGTACACTCTTCTCCGTCTCCTCACTGTGGGTTGCTCAGCAGCATTCGCAATGGCACCACCCTCAGCATCTTGCACATGTTGGCCTATAATAGCAATGGCAGTCCCTAACATTTTTTTGTCTGAGCTAAGCTTTTTAAGTTTTCACTCTTTGTATACTGCAGTGTTGCAGTGTTTTTGAGAAAAATATGGGGGAATGTTGTTTGCAGAGTTTTAAGTGCTGGGCTGGGCTGGGCTAGTGTACTGCCTATGTAATTGGCTGATTCTGATTTATTTCACCTGGCAGCTCTGCTAGTTCTCCTTGGTTAACTTCCTACTACTTCTTTTCCTTCCTTTTCCCTTTCTTTTTCCACAGGGCGCAGCGCCGTGCAAAGAAGCACAAACATGCGCACACGAGCGCACGCACACAGGCTTACACAGGCTTAGACGGGTGCACACAGGCTTACAGGTGCACACACGTGCGCACACGGTGTAAGCACGTTTGCAAGAAATTTCAGATATATCCACGGCGTACACCTTCGGTTTCTGGGTTTCAGCTAGGACAACTGTAGACACGCCTTTTGCAATCCTGAGCAACTCATGTCAAACACAAGCCACTCTGCTCCAATAAGCTTACAGTCATTCAGACATACCCCCTCATGATGTCACCTATCTTCTACACTACTACTCCCCTACTCCTACACTTACACTCTAGGGACATGGCTCACATGCCAGGGAAATTTGGGATTCACTATCCTTATCCTCATTTGCATAGGATTGCCTACTAGTGCTTGGCTACATCTCTCAAACTGAGCTTCCCCCCTTAGCAACCACTACTCGGTAGCCATGTTGTCTTCAGCCTGCCATTCACCTGCATGGCAGAATAATCTTTTTATTAAACATGCCTAGTTTTGGCTATTTTTTAATTATTTTCTGTTTTTTAAAGCGCTGCACGTTTGCGCAACGCTGCGCTATGCTTAAACATCGGAGATTAGGGAAAAAATTTGATTTTTATTAATTTTCAACATATAAAAATGCCAATGGTCTTATATTTGGCCATTGGCATACTTCCTCAACTGGATGCATCCTTTATTTGGAGCTGTCATACCTCCGTTTTGCAATTTGCAGAATGGTACTCCGTTACCAACAGAGTACATTTCTGCAAATAACTCTACTCTTCCATGGGCAGGATAGTGTTTCCTGGATCACAAATTTACCTCATTTGAATAGCTTTCAGCAGCAAATGAGGTAATTTGCATATCATAACACTGTCCGTGCAAGAGTAGTTTTATGAGCTCTCATGCACGCCCCTGCTGGCTATTGCTGAATCACTTGGCAGACATATTGCCTGTCTGAAGTCTTACACTACTCTTAGACTCCATGCAAGCCTTCATGAATCCGGCCCCTGGTTTTCCTCTACTGTTGAGGACCTCCAGATTACAGGGACCTTTTATTTTTTGATTGCTCTTAGTAAGTGTGAGGGTACTAGATAGGGAAGTTGCACTGGGCACCACAAGATCCAGCTGTGGTTCTGCCGCAATCATCCCACAAATCTCGCCTCAAAAGGGGAAAAAACAAATATCACAAGAGTTACATATTTTGCAAAAAATGCAGACTTAATGTCCATTTAATGACTTTTCCACTACTTTTGACAAGCTATAGCTGAATGTTGATGAACTACTGATGCACATGTTGGCATATCATTTGGAAGTACTTTTCTGATTATTTTAATTCAAGCCATATAACATGTTTGGGTTGCTATTTGTTAATTTTGGAGTGCCTCTGAAGATAGACACCAACCCACCTAACACAGATGAATTATCTAATATTATCAACTTCTACAAAAACATCTTTAATTTTCAGTTTCCAAATCTCATTCTGTTTTGCCAATTGAAACAACATATCCTCCTTCAGGAGTACACAGTGCTCCATATATGAGTTGGGGGTGGAATCTAATCAGTCCCTGGTTCAGTGTTAATATCTTCTACATGTGATATGTCAACAGACTTTCAATCAGCCTGCAATATCAGACGAGTGAAAACATTTTAAGCTATACAAGTTCTTGTGTCTTACTGTAGATTTACAGTTTGTCTTAAAATTTTAGTTGCTTTATTGCAACTGTCCAAACAGCTTATGGTATGTTATTTTAGAGAATGAGGCTGCTACCTCTTTAAGCATTTATGGCTGTTTCACTCCAGTGATTCTAGAGTTTTCCTTATTTACTTTGGAATTCTCCATTTCACATTCATTTTCCTGTTACGAGTTCTTTGGTATTGTTTCTGGCAAGTTTCTCACTTCATAATTGTCATTTTATTGACATGCTGTGTCTCATTTCAGAGTTGACTTTACACATTCTGGAAAGATGTACTCACAAATATAATCATGCCTCACAAATACCCTCAAATCTATCCTAAGCAATTATGATTCCAGATTCTTCCTAATGTGCACAGCCAGCCATTTAGTAGTGTATATTGACTCCCATTTCAAACCTTTCTTTTGTGATACAAAAGTAATTTCCGTAATGCTATCCAAATTCTCTTTGAGCACTTAGGCTCTTGCAAATGCTGTCCCTGAAGCATGTAATGTGAAATATATCTCTTGACTGCCATACTCTTTGTTGTAGTTTCTGGAGCTAGCAAATTAACAATCAGAACAAAAATGAAATTTGGGTTCTGGCAAAACATAGTCTGACATGGACTGTAACCATAAATATTTTACTCAATATTTTTTTTTTGCCATCAGTCCCTATTCTAATGTCATTTATCAGTCACATCCACTGCTAAATTTTACTTTTAAAATCATTTCTGTTAAGGTCTAACTATGCCTTTCTAGGAATCCATTGCTCCAAGGATTATATGCCACCATATCAATATTAATGTTCTCTGCTATATTTGTAATTATGAATTACTGAATTTTCCACCTCTGTTACTGAATAACTTTTTTTTTTGCTAAATAATTTTTATTTTTTTTGTTTGTAGACAAATTATGATACAGTAAATTTTAAATTACAATTCAAAATAAAAGAAAATAGTTAATAACTATAACAATATGTACAATATTTACAGGTGGTCCAATGAAAAGGATTAACCAATAAGGTTATAAAGAGGAATAATCTCATAGAACTAGTATAACCTTTACTGGCATATATTCACATAAGTTCATCTTAGTTTATGACATTTCAATTTCATGTAGAAGAAATTCTGTCCTTTTGTAATGTGTCTATAAGTATTAAAATTTTATTCCAAGGATTGTCTGTCCAACGTCTGGGAAAATTCTTTCTTCTTTGACTTTTATTTCTTTCTGTGCAGATTCCTTTAATAGAGATATGAAGTCTTCATAACTTGGAGGAACAGTGGATTTCCATTTTCTTGTTATACATTTTCTGGCTACAGCCAGAATAGACCATAAAAGATATTGATCACTTTTACTCATAGTTACTGAGTCATCTACATTCAAAAAAAATTAAAGATTTTGTTGGAACAAATTTATCATTATAAATGGCTTGAAGAAATCTATTAATATCTTCCCAGAATTTTTTAATGCAATCATAAAATATATGTATCCAATCTGCCTTACAGTTTACAGTACATCTCCAGCATGTGGGCTTTTGGGCAGGGTCAAATTCGGCTATTTTATATGGTGTATAAAAGGCTCTATGTAAAAATTTCCATGTGAAGATTTTCCATATCTGGAAGTTTGATGTTAGCTTAACTGACAACAAAAGGTCATTTATACCTTCAGATGATAGATTTATTGTCAAGTCCTTTGTTAAAATGTTCACAACATTTTGACCTATTTTGGTTTTATACACTATTAAAATTTTGTATAATTTAGATATAGAAATTAGCTTATTATGATTTCCATAAATCAATTCTTGCATATATTTTATGAACTTAGGTATAGTATTAAAGCTTGAACTATTAATAATTCTACATAAATCACTTGCATATTGTAGTATTTTTTGAAGTTCTGTTCTGTCTATTTCAGATATACTAAACTCATTTATTACTTGTTGGATGGTTAAAGTACTGTGATTATTTAAGCATTGAAACCAGTAAATAAAGTTTTTGGATTCCCAATTAATGAGTATTTTTTCTTGGATTTTTTTCTTTAAAATTCTTTGATGTTTTAAATGGTATTAAGAGATCGAACCATAATTTTATATCTGGATTTGTAATTATAAATTTTCTAAATAGATTATAAATATTATTCAGATATGATAAATTAGTGGGCTTTGTTGTTTTATTTTGTAAGCTATGACATAGAACATGCCAAAATATGTTGTTATAATTCTCCAAATCCATATTTTTAATATTTTGTTTTCATTTAAGAAGAAAGTTAAATGTAAAATTTTCCATGGATGAATAATTTGGATTTACCCAATTTAGTATAAGTTTAATGATGGAAGCTTTAATATACGTTTCTATGTCTGGAAATTTAATTCCTCCCAAGTCCCAGGGTCTAATATGATGTGAGAATGCAATTCTATTCTTTTTGGATACCAAAGAAAATCCATTAAAAGTTTCTGTATTGTCTTTATAACTTTTTATCTGGTAAAATAGGGATTGCTAATGCTATATAGTTTATTTGTGGTAGTAATATCATTTTTATTAACTGTAACCTATCTTCCAAGTTTAACATTAATTTATTCCAGCTATTAACTTGTTTTTGAATTAAATTTTGGATTTTATTATAATTTAAGGTCATGGTAGTATCTATGTTCTCATATATAAGAATTCCTAGATATTCTAGTGAAGAAACCTTTTCTCCAATTATTTGATATTTATTCAGATGCATGTCATCTATTTTATTTAGAAGTATATGTTTTGATTTGGATTTATTGAAACAAAGACCTGAAATGGAAAAAAAATCTTGTACTTGTTTCTCTAATTCTTGCATGGACTCTTCATTCGGTCTTAAAGTCAGCAATATATCATCAGCAAATAACATGATTTTAGAATAAAATTTATTGTAAAAGTTAATTCCTTCTATTTTTAGATCACTTCATATTGCAGACGCAAATAATTCTATCACCAGGGTAAACAAGATGGGAGACATAGGGCAACCTTGCTTAGAGCCTTTAGTTATTTTGAAAGCTTCCGAGGTAAATGGGCCTAATTTTACATAAGCCACGTTGTCTTTATATATATTCTTTATTAAATTTATAAAGTTTAATGGGAATTCAAAAAGTTCCAAAATTTTAAATAGATACTTCCAGTTTACCGAATCAAATGCTTTCTCTATATCTAATGTGATTATAAGAGCTTCTGAATTGTCTCTGTTCAAAGCTTCTATAATGGTTAAAATTCTCTGAATATTGTCATATGTGTGTCTTCCAAATATAAAGCCTGTTTGGTCTTCATTTATGACTTTAGTCAGGGATTTCTTAATTCTATTTACTAAGATAGACATAAAGATTTTATAATCATTATTAAGCAGGAAGATAGGTCTATATGAACTACATTGGGATGGATCGCTTTTATCTTTTTATAGGGGTAACTAGTGAATATTTCCAGGATGGTGGAGTAATCATTTGAGTTTGAATATCATTTAGCATGTTATGAAGTAGAGAAATTGCTGAATTTGGAAAAATTTTATATAATTCCATTATTATTCCATCCATTCCTGGTGATTTGTTGTTTTTACTTACTTTAATTATATCTTTTATTTATTTTATGGAGATATGCTTGTCCATTTCTACTTTTAATTGATCAGGTAGTTTTTTTATTAAGGAACTATTAAATTTCTGATCTGAAAATAAAATATTATTATCATTGTTTCCATAATGCTTAGCATAATAGAACTTAAAAGCTTCAAGAATATCATTCACATCAGATACCTTTTTTCCCTTTTCCTTCATGTATTATATTTTTGATGTTATTTTCTAAGTTCTGCTTTTTAATTCTCATTGCTAGATTATGTAAGTGTTTTGGAGAAGTTGACATTGAAGCAAATTTTAGTTTTTCCAAAGCTAGATTTGTTTTATGAGTGAGGAATTCATTGTATTTTTTATTTAAATCTATAATTTCTTTTTTTTCCCCTGAGAATCTATTACATCATAAGAACTTGTATTTATGTCTGTTATTCGTTTTTGTATGTTATGCAATTCAGATTCCCATTCCTTTGTTTTATTTTGAAACCATCCTATAATCTTGCCATACAAAAAAGCCTTGAGTGTATCCCAAGTTATTATATTATTTGTATCGTTAATAGGATTTGTTTCTAAGAAATATTTGATTTCTGAATCTAGCCAAGGTTTAAATTCTTTTAATTTAAGGATGTAAGCTGGTATTCTAGTTATAGTGTTTAATCTTTTGAAATCAATTTGTAGTTTAAGAATTAAGGCATTATGGTCTGAAAGGGGACATGGGATAATAGAAAATTTTGTTATCCTACTGTTTAAATCAGAGGAGACCAATATTTTATCTATTCTTGTTTTAGTATTAAAGCGATAATCACTATGTGTATAATTTAATGAGTTAGAATCTTTAAAATTAAATGTATCAATTAGATTTAAGCTTTCTAACCATCTCTTGAAATATTTACTTACGGGTGTGAGACGTAACTTTCTTTTATTAGTTGTTTCAGAGTTATCTAAAATACAATTGAAATCTCCCCCCATTATTATCATACCTTTATTTACTTTGTTAATTAATTCTATGTGTTTTTTAACCATAGAGAATCCTATTCCAGGAATCCAGTAAATATTTATTAAAGTCCAAATTCTATTTTGATATTTTATTATTACAATTGATATTAACCCTTCTTTATCTTCATGTTTGTAAATGATCTGAGGAATAACTACACTTTTTTTCTATAAAATTATAACTCCTCTTGGTTTTTTTTTGTAAAGGGAGTGAGAAAGAATTAGATAGTCACTAGGTTTCCATGTGAAATTATCATCTCTTTTAAAATGAGATTCTTGTATAAATATGATTTGTGCTTTTTGTAATTTCAAATATCTTAGAAAATTTGAACTTTTTATAAAGTTATTTGTACTTTTGGATTGTTTGTTCTTGAAATTTTGTTTTACCTTGGAAGTTAATGTGTTTTGAGTATTAGATTTATCCTCTCTTTTAAAAGTTATTTTGAAATGAATATATTTATTTCTATTTATGCTTAAAAAAAGTTTCAAATTGGACCACTGAAAAAAGAAAAAGCTGAAACATTGCGTTAACATAAATTGAATAAACAATTAATGATTTTACCATTCTAAATCCCAAACATGAAGTGTCTAGCACCTCAAATCTGTTTGGACTTAAAAGTTCAAACAGATTTACCCTCAATAATAATAGTTGCATTAATGAGGAAATGTTGCTTTAAATTGAGCTCCTCAAAAAAATGAAAACTAAAGCCAGAGAACAAGATACACTTATTATGTAAATAACATATACACCTAGTCTGTGAAGTTTTGTTCATTACTAATTAGATTCTAAAATGAGATATTATTTCAAATTGCAAACAATTTTAAATAAGACATTTGTTAATTACTTTAACAATATATTAGATGTTAATTTTTCATTAATATTATGAAATTTTTGCAAATTACCAATTGTAAATAATATATTAGCAAATGTCAGATCATTAATTGTCATTAGTGATATTTAACATTGTTATTAATAATAAAAAGAAGTAGAGTGAGTATGATAGATACTGTTTAAAATAAGAGATTTTTTTACATATTTTTAGATCTATATAAGGTATTACATCAGCATAGTGAAGTTAATTGACATATAGCTAACCACTTTATCAAAACCAATTAAAGTCTTTACAGACAATACTATTCATTTATAAGATTTAATATAATAACAGTTAGAATTAAAGCAATATTTATAGTGCTTTACATTAAAGCATTTTCTCATTCTTCAGTCAATGTCAGTTTTATAACTCTGATAGTTCCACAATCTAAAATTAATAAAGTGTGTAAAAAATTTCACTCCTAAATTACTTATATGTGATCTTTTGTAGTTCTGTTATTAGTAAGCTATTATTCATAAGATTTTCTCTATTAAGTTCAATTTAAAGATCACACATATCAGAATATTGACTTCTGCTTATCACAAATGTAGTGAACGTCTGGTAACTAGTAAAGGGTCTCAACTTATATGTTAAAAACTATAAAACAGAAAGGAGAAAGGTCAAAATTAGAATTATACTTGCAAAATCTACCTTGATAATGGTGCAATAGCACTCTTGTCCCATAACTAATCATTTATAATAAACATTTTACGTATAGTACTTCCTTTATACAATAACAAGTATGATAAAGCAATCTTTAGATAAATGAAAGTATAATTCCCAGTAAGCTGACACTCAGGATCTTCACCTTCCCTTTTCCTTCCCTCTTCTTCCATTTCTATACAACTTAACAACTATAAGAAACTCATCTAACCCAGTGTCGGTTAGATGTGTTCACAGAGCGCATGTATTATACTTTTACCAGACACTCACCCATTAAGACACAACAGTATTTAAATGATTCACTATCTTTCTTGTTATAATAGCGTTGTCTTCAAAGCAGATCTAACGCTATACTTGCATGAGATATTAACTGAGATTGATAATAAACCATAAATTTTTAATAAAATATGAAAGAATATATGAAGTGTGAGAATAATTGAAGCAAACGCTTCCTTTACTGTAATCAAAACAGCGGTGTTAAGGAAAGAACTCTGCGATAGTGCATGTTTACACACCATCTTGTGATCAGTAACTTAAATTGCATCTAAACACGCTAGGATATATCGCTTGCTTATGAATGTGGACGGTGAACAACTTTTCAGACAAAAAAACTGAAAAAGCCGAGCAGAAGGCTTATGAATACTGTCCACCTTCAGATAATACTTTACTGTTCTAGATGCTTCCCAAAATGTTCACGAGTGGTTCCATTTTATAATATTTTCATTAATATACTTTACATTAATTCAAATTAACAAATTGTAAATGTGTACCTCTAAGCTACATAAAAGCATTCACCAAGAACAACAATATTTATTCAGGCAATGATAGAGCACTATTCTGGTAACTAAATACTTGTATAGGGAAGAAACAGCAGTGTTAGAGAGGAAAACTCTGCAATAGTGTGTATTTACATGCCATCTTCTGGCCAGTAACTTAAATTACATCTATGTACAATTAAATATATAGTGTGCTATGTATGAAGCGGTGAACAACTTTTTAGATAAGGAAACTAAAAATAACTGAGCAGAAGGCTCGTGGATGTTTTTTTTTTTTTACTTTCAAATAATACAGTAATATACTGAATACATCTAAAATGTTCATGAGTGATTCTATTGTATAACATTTTTATCACAATACTCTACATCAAACTAAATCAATGAATTTTGAATGTGCACTTTTGAATAAATTGTTATTTTGCACTGTTCTAGTAACCAAATACTTGTATAGAGAAGAAACAGCAGTGTTAAAGAAGAAAACTCTGTGATAGTGCGTATTTACACGCCATCTTCTGGCCAGTAACTTAAATTACTTCTATGTACAGTTAAATATATCACGTGCTATGTGTGAAGTGGTGAACGACTTTTTAGATAAGGGAACTAGAAATAACTGAGCAGAAGGCTCATGGATGTTTTTTACTTTCAAATAATACAGTAATATACTGAATACATCTAAAATGTTCATGAGTGATTCTGTTGTATAACATTTTTATCACAATACTCTATATCAAATTAAATCAATGAATTTTGAATGTGCACTTTTAAATACATTATTATTTTGCACTATTTTAGTAACCAAACACTTGTATAGAAAAGAGACAGCAGTGTTAAAAAGAAAAACTCTGCAATAGTGTGTATTTATACGCTGTCTTCTGGCAAGTAACTTAAATTACATCTATGTACAGTTAAATATGTCACGTGCTATGTATGAAGCGGTGAACAACTTTTTAGGTAAGGAAACTAAAAATAACTGAGCAGAAGGCTCGTGGATGTTTTTTTACTTTCAAATAATACAGTAATATACTGAATACATCTAAAATGTTCATGAGTGATTCTATTGTATAACATTTTTATCACAATAATCTACATCAAAATAAATCAATGAATTTTGAATGTGCACTTTAAAATAACGTAAATGTGATTACTAAAAATGATAATATTTATTCAGGCATTGAAAGTGCCTTAATTTATCAACTGAGTAGTTGTATAGAGAAAACCATTTAAAAGGGCAGTTTATATTAAAAGCTTAGTGACAAAATAAAAAGAATGTCTAATATACTTCATTGGTTATTGTTTTCAAGTATTTAGATAATAAGTAAATAGAGAATAAGTATTTAGAGAATAAGTAAATAGAGAATAAGTATATACTTCAGGGCTTTAATAAGTTATTAATTAGTACTAACATTTAAGTATTATATTAAACTAAACAATTAAGTAAGAAAAGAAAAAAGAAAAAAAGAACTGCTTTATACTAGTGTATTAAAGAGTTTAGTTTTAATATATTATAATCATACCTTAGTTGATACTTTGAGAGAAATAGTATCATCAGAGTTCTTTTTGTCAGTCTTTTGTTTCTTTTTTTCTCTTGCCACCGACCAGATATTTTTTCCCTGGAGCCCTTTTTAAAGAAGATGAATTTAACCAGTCCATTTCTTCAGGTAGTGGAATTATGTTATTATTCTTTATGAAAGATGTGGCTTCCTCTATGCTGTTGAATGTTCTCATGTCATTGTTATATTGGATTCTTATTTTGGCTGGATAAGAGAGCTGCGCTTTGATTTTATGTTGTTTTAAAAGTTTTACTAATGGCCATGTTTTCTTCCTTATATCCAGAACTCTTGTTGAATAGTCATTATCAAATCTTAATAATGACTGTTTATAACAGGATCTTTCCTCCATGCAGATCTCAGTATAAGCTCTTTATCCATAAAAGAAAGAACAAAAAACAACCTGCCAAAAAGAGAACACCCACTGAAACGTCTCCAAAGAACTGTAGACAAATAATGTAAAATAAAACAGAGATGCAGACAGCTGTAAAATCCAGGATAGGCCTTTACTGAGTGCAAAACACAAGCGCTTTCACAATCTAGCTTCTTCAGGTGTAACAAAGCACTTAAAACAGACACACCTATATACTCACTGCATATCACATGTCTGAAGTCATATGACTAAACATCACTAAAGCAAATCCTTTAAAGCTATACTAACATGAATTATATTCTAACTAACTAGATGTAAAGACAATATTTATACAAGACAATGATAAAATTATGACAAAAATACTATATTCCTTGCTAAATAAATACATATAAATATATAAACATTATATATCAATAAATAATATATTTTAATAACCAATTCCTAACCTGCAAAAACAAATAAATAATTCATATGTCAAAGTTTCATATATAAAACACATATACATAAACCTATGACTTTATCTGCAAGAGGCCTCATTTTAAGTTTCGGTCTCAGGGGAATACATTCATTTAGGCCATGTCCTTCTGTACCCATCAATTTAGTTATCCACATGGCTTCTACACTTTCTGTCCTGTTGCAGATATCTCCCCTTCTTATATTCTCCTGCAACAGGGCTATGACTCTGAATCTAAAAATGTGGGTCATATCAGTATTCATAACGTGTCTGGCTAAAGCATTCACCTTATTACCCTTCCTAATATTGTAGACATGCTCTCTGATGCTTTCCTTTAAATTCCTATCTGTCTTCCCAACATAGAATTTGGCACATACACAGCAATTGGCTAAGTAAACTACATGTCGGCTCAAACAGTCAGCTCTAATGTCAAAATGAAAATCTCTATCCAAATCTGGATGGTAAAAATTATCACTAGTGTCTATATACTGGCACCAATTGCAACTGCCACAAGGTCTCGTCCCTCCTCTACCATTGCTCATCTGCCCATCTTTCAGATAACAGAGTCTCCTCTTCAGAGATCTATTGTTCCTGAAACTAAATCTGGGTACTGTGTCCACCAAGCCAGCTACCTCATGATCAGTCAGCAGAATTTGCCAATGTTTCTTAACTATTTCAGTGTACTTGTGTACATCAGCGGTGTATTTCAAGGACATCCTAAGTTTATAATTGGTGGATGCCTCTTGTCTTTCACTTCCATGATTAAACTTCCTTGAAAAATATGGCATGGCTTGATCTTTTCTCCTACCTACTGCTTATGTACATATTTCCTAAGAGTATTATCATTGTATCCCCTGTCTCCCAAATACACCATCACTTTCTCCACTTCCTTGCTGAAGTCCTCATCTCTCACATTGAGCCTAGAGGCTCTCATCACTTGATTGGTTATTACATTTTTAAAAATATGTGGTGGATGCGCGCTGCTCCTATGCAATAAATGATTTACATGGCAGTCCTTCCTGTATTGTTTGGTGTACACTCCACCTTCAATACATTTAACTATCTCCACATCCAAAAAATCCATATTATTTTTTGAAGACCTATGAGTAAATTGTAAAAACGATGTGCTCATGTTTATAAATTCTAAAAAATCAGATAGCTGCTGTTCACTGCCTCCCCACACAATAAAGACATCATCTACAAATCTACGGTAAAAAGGGAGTAAATGAATATAAGGACCTTTCAAAATATATGAATCTTTCATTTGACCATGACTGCATTGGCGTAGCTATTGGCACAAGATGTGCCCATAGCTACGCCGCTGCATTGCCTGTAGAACTGCTCATCAAATAGAAATAAATTATGCTCTAAAGCCAACCCCAACAATGTGAGTAACAAACGTATCTTCTCTGGTGTATATTCCGTATACACCTCTAAAAAGTCCTTCACTGCTGCCAATCCTACTGCATTCAGAATGACAGTAAATAAGGACACGACATCTAATGTGACAAACATTATATTGGAATCATACTCTTTAACAAACTCATATAAATCCCTTAAAAAGTGTTCCGTGTCTTTGAGAACGTACTTATTGCTGTCTAAAACAGGTCTCAAGTGTTTCTCTAAGAAAATCGAGACTGGTTCAGTACACCAACCTCTGCTAGAGACAATAGGTCTCATTGGAGGGTTGACAACTGATTTATGCACTTTTGGAAGGCCTTGCAATATGGGTATTCTAGTTATAGTGTTTAATCTTTTGAAATCAATTTGTAGTTTAAGAATTAAGGCATTATGGTCTGAAAGGGGACATGGGATAATAGAAAATTTTGTTATCCTACTGTTTAAATCAGAGGAGACCAATATTTTATCTATTCTTGTTTTAGTATTAAAGCGATGATCGCTATGTGTATAATTTAATGAGTTATAATCTTTAAAATTAAATGTATCTATTAGATTTAAGCTTTCTAACCATCTCTTGAAATATTTACTTACGGGTGTGAGACGTAACTTTCTTTTATTAGTTGTTTCAGAGTTATCTAAAATACAATTGAAATCTCCCCCCATTATTATCATACCTTTATTTACTTTGTTAATTAATTCTGTGTGTTTTTTAACCGTAGACAATCCTATTCCAGGAATCCAGTAAATATTTATTAAAGTCCAAATTCTATTTTGATATTTTATTATTACAATTGATATTAACCCTTCTTTATCTTTGGACTTAAAAGTTCAAACAGATTTACCCTCAATAATAATAGTTGCATTAATGAGGAAATGTTGCTTTAAATTGAGCTCCTCAAAAAAATGAAAACTAAAACCAGAGAACAAGATACACTTATTATGTAAATAACATATATACCTAGTCTGTGAAGTTTTGTTCATTACTAATTAGACTCTAAAATGAGATATTATTTCAAATTGCAAACAATTTTAAATAAGACATTTGTTAATTATTTTAACAATATATTAGATGTTCATTTTTCATTAATATTATGAAATTTTTGCAAATTACCAATTGTAAATAATATATTAGCAAATGTCAGATCATTAATTGTCATTAGTGATATTTAACATTGTTATTAATAATAAAAAGAAGTAGAGTGAGTATGATGTGAAGATTACTGAACCTACACACATTGCCAACATACTGGCTGACAGGTTCAGTGCTAACTTCTCCCCCCCCCCCAAAAAGGAGAGATATCTATACCAGAGGATTGTAGCCCACCAAACATCTCTAACGCCCAGGTGAGATCTGCTCTCTCCAAGGCAAAAAACACAGCATCCATGGGACTGGATGGTGTCCCCGGCTGTGTACTCCACGAATTCAATGAGGAATTAAACCCACAGTTAGGACAGCTGTTTAATCTTAGCCTCACCTCAGGATACGTACCCAAGGAGTGGCGCACGGCGACTGTGGTCCCACTTCACAAGGGCGATGCCTCCACCGACCCTGGAAATTACCATCCCATTAGCTTGACAAGCCTTATCTGCAAAGCCATGGAGAGGATCATAATGGAACTCATAAATAAAGACATAGGGAACTTGCAGACTTTGGATCCAACCCAGTTTGGCTTTGTCAAAGGCAGATCATGCCTTTTAAACTTGGTTGACTTTTTCGAAACAGTCACCAAGGCCATTGATGAGGGTAAGGCAGTCCATACAGCCTACCTCGACCTGGCAAAGGCCTTCGACACAATACCCCACTCAGGTATCATCAAAAAACTCATCAGCTTGAATGTAAACCCATACATCACAAGATGGGTTGCAAACTGGCTAAGTGACAGAACCCACAGGGTCAGAGTTGCTGGCACCATGTCAGACTCAAAGCCGGTCACAAGTGGTGTCCCACAGGGCTCAGTCCTGGGTCCACTCTTGTTTGGCATCTACTTCTCTGAAGTACAAGCAAACACAGGAGGGTTATGGCTGACAAAGTTTGCAGATGACTGCAAACTGGGCGCCATAGTCGAAAACACATCTGACACAGATATCCTTCAGAAGGGCCTCACAGAAATGGATAACTGGTGCAAGAGCCATGGCCTAAAGTTAAACGCCAAGAAATGCATAGTCATACCCTTCGGGAAAAACAAGGTTACCCCTAGCTACCATATAGGTGGCAATCCACTGAGCACAGAAGAAGTTATCAGGGATCAGGGGACCCAGGTTGACAGTAACCTTTCGTTTGACACTCACGTTGCTAAAGTAGTTAGGAAGACCTTCTACATTGCCCACCTGATCATGAAGGGATTCACATCTAGATCAAGGGAGGCCATCGTCCCCCTGTACTCATCACTCATTAGACCTATGATTGAGTACAATGCCCCATTCGGAATGTATCTGACCTGACACCTGCAGCAGCTGGAAAGGCCCCAAAGGTTCCTCACCAAAAGGATAAAGGGTCTCAAAAATATGTCTTATGCTGCCCGACTGAAAGAACTCCAGCTCTATTCAGTCGCATACCGCTTGCTCAGAGGTGACCTGTGCCTGACATACAAGGCCATGTCAAACCCAGATTTGATGAATATGCTTCACCTCAAAAAATCTAGATCCCTCAGAACCACAAGGGCAGGAGACTTAAACCTTGACACGGTTATTAATAGAACATGCTGGAGGGACAGATTCATCACCCAGAGACTCCCTATGCTGTGGAACAAAATCCCGGTACATGTGAGGCAGAGCACCTCGCTGGCCTTGTTCAAGAGGAATCTTGACCAATGGATGGGAGTTCGCAGATATACCCCAGGGATTACTTCAGTGTCACTGCTTGACAGAGGCACAGCAAAATAATAGGCATAGTTTTCTTCAAACTAAAGGGGTGGCGAAAGCCACATAACTATGGGCTAGGCTTATAAATGCCCTTGGGCAGATAGCCTAGTATGAACCTATGAACCTATAGATAGATACTGTTTAAAATAAAAGAGATTTTTTTACATATTTTTAGATCTATATAAGGTATTACATCAGCATAGTGAAGTTAATTGACATATAGCTAACCACTTTATCAAAACCAATTAAAGTCTTTACAGACAATACTATTCATTTATAAGATTTAATATAATAACAGTTAGAATTAAAGCAATATTTATAGTGCTTTACATTAAAGCATTTTCTCATTCTTCAGTCAATGTCAGTTTTATAACTCTGATAGTTCCACAATCTAAAATTAATAAAGTGTGTAAAAAATTTCACTCCTAAATTACTTATATGTGATCTTTTGTAGTTCTGTTATTAGTAAGTTATTATTCATAAGATTTTCTCTATTAAGTTCAATTTAAAGATCACACATATCAGAATATTGACTTCTGCTTATCACAAATGTAGTGAATGTCTGGTAACTAGTAAAGGGTCTCAACTTATATGTTAAAAACTATAAAACAGAAAGGAGAAAGGTCAAAATTAGAATTATACTTGCAAAGAAAATCTACCTTGATAATGGTGCAATAGCACTCTTATCCCATAACTAATCATTTATAATAAACATTTTACGTATAGTACTTCTTTTATACAATAACAAGTATGATAAAGCAATCTTTAGATAAATGAAAGTATAATTCCCAGTAAGCTGACACTCAGGATCTTCACCTTCCCTTTTCCTTCCCTCTTCTTCCATTTCTATACAACTTAACAACTATAAGAAACTCATCTAACCCAGTGTCGGTTAGATGTGTTCACAGAGCGCATGTATTATACTTTTACCAGACACTCACCCATTAAGACACAACAGTATTTAAATGATTCACTATCTTTCTTGTTATAATAGCGTTGTCTTCAAAGCAGATCTAACGCTATACTTGCATGAGATATTAACTGAGATTGATAATAAACCATAAATTTTTAATAAAATACGAAAGAATATATGAAGTATGAGAATAATTGAAGCAAACGCTTCCTTTACTGTAATCAAAACAGCGGTGTTAAGGAAAGAACTCTGTGATAGTGCGTGTTTACACGCCATCTTGTGATCAGTAACTTAAATTGCATCTAAACACGCTAGGATATATCACTTGCTTATGAATGTGGACAGTGAACAACTTTTCAGACAAAAAAAATGAAAAAGCCGAGCAGAAGGCTTATGAATACTGTCCACCTTCAGATAATACTTTAATGTTCTAGATGCTTCCCAAAATGTTCACGAGTGGTTCCATTTTATAATATTTTCATTAATATACTTTACATTAATTCAAATTAACAAATTGTAAATGTGTACCTCTAAGCTACATAAAAGCATTCACCAAGAACAACAATATTTATTCAGGCAATGATAGAGCACTATTCTGGTAACTAAATACTTGTATAGGGAAGAAACATCAGTGTTAGAGAGGAAAACTCTGCAGTAGTGTGTATTTACACGCCATCTTCTGGCCAGTAACTTAAATTACATCTATGTACAATTAAATATATCGTGTGCTATGTATGAAGCGGTGAACAACTTTTTAGATAAGGAAACTAAAAATAACTGAGCAGAAGGCTCATGGATGTTTTTTTTTTTTTTACTTTCAAATAATACAGTAATATATTGAATACATCTAAAATGTTCATGAGTGATTCTATTGTATAACATTTTTATCACAATACTCTACATCAAACTAAATCAATGAATTTTGAATGTGCCCTTTTGAATAAATTGTTATTTTGCACTGTTCTGGTAACCAAATACTTGTATAGAGAAGAAACAGCAGTGTTAAAGAAGAAAACTCTGTGATAGTGTGTATTTACACGCCATCTTCTGGCCAGTAACTTAAATTACATCTATGTACAGTTAAATATATCACGTGCTATGTGTGAAGTGGTGAACAACTTTTTAGATAAGGAAACTAGAAATAACTGAGCAGAAGGCTCGTGGATGTTTTTTACTTTCAAATAATACAGTAATATACTGAATACATCTAAAATGTTCATGAGTGATTCTATTGTATAACATTTTTATCACAATACTCTATATCAAATTAAATCAATGAATTTTGAATGTGCACTTTTAAATACATTATTATTTTGCACTATTTTAGTAACCAAACACTTGTATAGAAAAGAGACAGCAGTGTTAAAAAGAAAAACTCTGCAATAGTGTGTATTTATACGCTGTCTTCTGGCTAGTAACTTAAATTACATCTATGTACAGTTAAATATGTCACGTGCTATGTGTGAAGTGGTGAACAACTTTTTAGATAAGGAAACTAAAAATAACTGAGCAGAAGGCTCGTGGATGTTTTTTACTTTCAATTAATACAGTAATATACTGAATACATCTAAAATGTTCATGAGTGATTCTATTGTATAACATTTTTATCACAATACTCTATATCAAATTAAATCAATGAATTTTGAATGTGCACTTTTAAATAAATTAATATTTTGCACTATTTTAGTAACCAAACACTTGTATAGAAAAGAGACAGCAGTGTTAAAAAGAAAAACTCTGCAATAGTGTGTATTTATACGCTGTCTTCTGGCCAGTAACTTAAATTACATCTATGTACAGTTAAATATGTCACGTGCTATGTATGAAGCGGTGAACAACTTTTTAGGTAAGGAAACTAAAAATAACTGAGCAGAAGGCTCGTGGATGTTTTACTTTCAAATAATACAGTAATATACTGAATACATCTAAAATGTTCATGAGTGATTCTATTGTATAACATTTTTATCACAATAATCTACATCAAAATAAATCAATGAATTTTGAATGTGTACTTTAAAATAACATAAATGTGATTACTAAAAATGATAATATTTATTCAGGCATTGAAAGTGCCTTAATTTATCAACTGAGTAGTTGTATAGAGAAAACCATTTAAAAGGGCAGTTTATATTAAAAGCTTAGTGACAAAATAAAAAGAATGTCTAGTATACTTAATTGGTTATTGTTTTCAAGTATTTAGAGAATAAGTAAATAGAGAATAAGTATTTAGAGAATAAGTAAATAGAGAATAAGTATTTAGAGAATAAGTAAATAGAGAATAAGTATATACTTCAGGGCTTTAATAAGTTATTAATTAGTACTAACATTTAAGTATTATATTAAACTAAACAATTAAGTAAGAAAAGAAAAAAGAAAAAAAGAACTGCTTTATACTAGTGTATTAAATAGTTTAGTTTTAATATATTATAATCATACCTTAGTTGATACTTTGAGAGAAATAGTATCATCAGAGTTCTTTTTGTCAGTCTTTTGTTTCTTTTTTTCTCTTGCCTCCGACCAGATATTTTTTCCTGGAGCCCTTTTTAAAGAAGATGAATTTAACCAATCCATTTCTTCAGGTAGTGGAATTATGTTGTTATTTATTATGAAATATGTGGCTTCCTCTATGCTGTTGAATGTTCTCATGTCATTGTTATATTGGATTCTTATTTTGGCTGGATAAGAGAGCTGCGCTTTGATTTTATGTTGTTTTAAAAGTTTTACTAATGGCCATGTTTTCTTCCTTATATCCAGAACTCTTGTTGAATAGTCATTATCAAATCTTAATAATGACTGTTTATACATAACAGGACTTTTCCTCCATGCAGATCTCAGTATAAGCTCTTTATCCATAAAAGAAAGAAATTTAACTACTATGGATCTTGGAGCTGATTTAGAAGAAATAGAAAGTGGCTTACCGATAGCTCTGTGTGCCCTCTCTATCCCATAAGATAAGCCTTCATTTAGTCCGAGAACTTCAGGAAACCAAGAGTTCAAGAATGAGATAATGTCGTCACCTTCGATTTCTCTGGAAGACCAAAATCCTTATGTTTGTCCTTCTTTCTCTATTCTCTATATCATCAACTTTATTTATTAACCAAGTGTTCTGTTGTAGCAGAAATTGAGTATGTAGTTCACTTTCTTTTAACCTCCCATCAACATCACTTAAGGAAGTCTCAATGTCTGATATTTTTATTTGTTGCTGTTGTAAGATTTCTTTAAAACTTCTGTTTGTTTTGGCAGTTATCTTTAAGACTTTCTAGATTTTCAGTAAATCTGTCCATTTTTAGCGATAAGTCCAGCAAAGTAGCAGATATCTGTTGCATCTCTTTTTTTATAATAGAGTCTGAGTGTGAATTCTTGGAGTTACTCATCTTCAAAGAGTTTGGAATGTCCTCTGTAGTATTTGACAGGAACATTTCAGAATTTTTTCTTCAAAATTGGTAGTTTTGTTATAAATTACTTCATCTTCGATATTTACCCCAAATTTTTTAAATATATTTAGTTTTTCCTGTATTTTCTAGTATGAGTATGAAGAGCTCAAAATCAAGCTGCTCTCAGTCAGCCATTAGGCTCCACCCCCCCACTGAATAACTTTTGAGGTGGAATATGCTTCCATATTCAACAATTAATACATTTCTTTACAATTTCTCATGGCCTCTTTGTGCTTAAAGTGCTTTCAGCACTAAAATGTGCAAATTGATCAACGATATGAAGCATGAAGTGTACCCATTCAGAGTTAAAAAGTAAGACATCATGGGAATTCAGAAGCCATGTAGCTGAAACACAGTTATATTCCTAAGGAGCCAATGGCATATATCCCACAAGCCTCTACTGGGGGAGGTTTAAAGTATTACACAGTGAAAACTCTAGCTTGGCTGAATCATTCTTGTAGCTTTTACTGAATGATTTGCCTTTGTAACCTTTTTACCTTTTGCTGTTATTGCTTGGGATATTTTGACAGGCAACTTAATGTTTGTGAGCATCAGATGGGTTTTAAGTCCTGTGTTTCTAAAGTATAGTTCAAAAATCCAATTATGTTGTACTGATGAGGTCACAAAATATCTGAAACATAGTATATATACATCTAATGTTTTTTTTTTTTGCCTGAATGTACTCAAAAAGACTTATAATGTAAAAGAAAAAAAAAGTCATGGGCATTTGGAAACAATATAGCTGAAGCAGTGCTATGTTCTTAATGGTTCAATTGCATATATCCCATGGGCTTCCACTATGAGATAGGTATTACACAGTGAAGACTCTTGCTTGGCTGAATCTTTGTTGCAGTTTTTACTTAATGGTTTGGCTCTGTAATCTTTTTACCCTTTCCTTATCTCTCTCTCTCTATACATATGTATATATATATATATATATATATATATATATATATATATATATATATATACATACATAAAATGGTTTCACTTCATAATTTCGAAATGCTGAAATCTCGAATTTCAGCATTCCGAAATTATGAAGCCGAACCATTCACAATCCCGAAACCCACAATCACGAATTACACAATCACGAACATGCATACACCATACACCACATAACACACTCACCATTCTACCCACAGCACACAACCACACAACCCTACACTACATGTAAGCAGGGGGCAAGCCCCTCTGCACCCCCCCCATGTGGGGGCTGTGCCCCCCACACCCCTTACTTATATATACCAACTTTGAAATCGCACATAATGAAAAAAAAAAATCATACCACGGCATTCTACACTTGCACACAAATACACATCACACATACAGAAGCACCAACAAACCCAACACTCACACTCATACTTACACCTCCCTACCCTTACCCACACATACAACGTACAAAAACACACACATACACTCACTCACCTTCAATTCCAAACACCATACCAGCCAAACACTTCACATAACTTACTGAAAATGCATAAGCGCGGATTTGAGATATTCAAATTCGCTCTTATGCTCTTTCGGCATTTGGCATTTTCAGCTTCATGGTCTCGGAATGCTGAAATTCAAGATTTCAGCATTTCGAGATTATGAAGTGAAACTCTCTCTCTCTCTCTCTCTCTCTATATATATATATATATATATATATATATATATATATATTGCTTTAAATGCTTTATATGCATACATAAATATATGTATATATATATATATATATATATATATATATATATATATATATATATATATATACATACATATAGAGCTATAGCTCTATGTATGTGTATATATATGTGTTTTTGTGTGTGTGTGTGTGTGTGTGTGTGTGTGTGTGTGTGTGTGTGTGTGAGTGTGTGTGTGTGTGTGTGTGTGAGTGTCTGGGCTTGTGTGTGTGTTTTCATTTAAATTTGGTTGGCATTATTGTTTCAGAGTTTCCATCCTGAACAATAGTCATTGAACATATCTTTGCTTAGAATAATACTTGTCTTTGTTTTCATAAAGCTATTATATAACACTATTTTTTATAACTATTTCTTTACTGACATTATATTTTAATATGTATTTCTAGTAATGTGTATGCTAATTTTATTTTCAGAAATACGCTATGCCTTTTGATTTAGCCTTCAAAAAGTTTCTTATGTGATCACAGTTGTGTTTTTCTGCTACCAACCCTTTTGAAGATATCCTTCATTGCGAATGCTGCATCACCAATGTCCCTAAAACTCATTGTTGCTGGCTGACTTCAGTCTTCCTTCACTTTGAAAGTGAAGTTCTCTGGCATCAAGTTCTGAAATAAGCCAAAGATAAGAGTGACCGCCTCCTCCAATATTATCTTTGACAACTGGATGGGAACCCAGAAGTTCATCCTGAAATGACATGTTTTGCCTTCCTGGGAGCAGGAGTTACATCTGGAAGGTGGGATTTGGTAAGGCCATGCTTGCTCTTCAGACTTTCTTGCCTTGTAGTTCTCTGATCCTTTAAACTGGGATCAGAAATATCATTAGAAATTGACAAACTGCAACATTTGCAACACAAACAGTTTAAACGTGGCTGTTGGTTCATCTCAAGGAAACAAATATAAAATTTAAGAAAGGTAAATGTACAGTACTATTGGGAATAACTTCAAACTTAAAAAAGACTATTGGTGAGATTCATAGGCATATCATGCATTGTGTAGTGTTAGTATTACAGGAAATGCTCAGATAAAGCTCTAATATAATTCATAAAATCGACATACAAGGGCTGGAATTGATTTTTGCTGCTGCATTCTAAGTATGTCCACGGTCTGTATGTACTATATGCAGGTGAGCAGTAGCACTTAAACTTCATAACCAATGCAATTCAGCTATATGAAAGTGCCAGAGCTTTAGATTGAAGCAGAGCTGCAAAACCATCACAGCTGTTCATCATCATGCATTATGTGCCTCCATATGGATGCAACACATTAATTTGTACTTTCATTGGCACTATAAAGGTACCCAAAATGGAAATGCAAAGCAACCCCTCAAAATGTATAGACCACAGACATCCAACTACCACAGTGTAAAGTGAAAATAACGTTTTTGCATTTTATGGTTAGACATATGTATACATGTATACATACAATATATATGTACACATTTACCTGTTTTCAGACCATGTTTCAAAACACAGCATAACTATTAAACTATTTCCATAACTCACCTTCTTTGCAGTCAGAGCACAATCTGTAGCTGCTCTGATGAGTATGTATGAGCTAGTCTGCCCTTGGGAAATGCCCAGAGGGCCTTCAAATGCATTGCAGTGACAGTGTGCAGCACATCCTCCATATTTAGCAAACACAAACACTTTTGATATGTACACACACACACACACACACACACACACACACACACACACACACACACACACACACACACACACACACACACACACACACACAAATATTGTCAGCACTTTTATATGTGTTTGTGTGTGTCTGTATGCTGAAATGTGCACTGTATTGGTCAGACCCCCTACAACATATTTATTTTCAATGCCTTTGTGCACTTTTCTACATTGTTCACCCTAAACACATCTTTGTATCTTTACCATGTAATTTATGTTGCAAGCAGTGGTGAGCACTCAGCTTCTCAGTGTATTTACAGATACTGCAGTGTACAATGACCCCTAGATTTTACTTCCTCCTCTAGCATTTTCAATTCTGTGGGAGAACACTTGCCAGGGTTTATTCTGGAACCATATAGTAAGCTCCTTTGACATGTAGAACTGCCCTTCCCTACCAGCACAATCAGGCTGCAGTAGACCATTGCAGCTAGACCATCACTTTGCACAGTAGACTACTGTACCTAGACCATCACTTTGCACAGTAGACTATTGCACCTAGACCATCACTTTGCACAGTAGACCATTGCACCTAGACCATCACTTTGCACAGTAGACCATTACACCTAGGCCATCACTTTGCACAGTAGACTATTGCACCTAGGCCACCACTTTGCATCTAATTGATACAGTTATATCAATACTGGTCAGTCTTTGTTTCTGATTGCATAATAGTATTTGTCTTGAATAAAAAGGCAACAGGCATGGTTATTTGTGCTTCTGGTTGTTGATGTGGCAGTTGTGATGTTCCATTAGCAGTATGATGTTGCCTTACTTATTTGTATTCAGTGTCATACATTTGCCCACCAGGAAACATACACTAGCAGTGTGATTTGTTCACTATTAGCATGGATGCCGGTTTTGGATAGTAAATGTTTAGTAATTTTAGATATGGCATGTGATCTGTGATTAACATGAACCTTCTTTCATGTAAATAATGATAAACATCTTTACTTCTCAGGCCAGGCTAAAGGCTTTTCTACCTATCTGGACATATTCACATTCAACTTTTGTCTTTAGGCTTGAAGCAAATGTGATAAGTATCTGTATATACTTCTATAGTTCACAGGGTAGAACATAGCTAATTGCATGGGTTCTATTATATGTGGTTTAATGCCAACTGTTCATGTACCACTTGTTCAGAGCTGTATGCTTTTTTGTGTATTTAGGTTTGAACAAATAGATTCTTACAGTATATAAATATTCTACTTCTTGCTGTTGTAACATTGGAGATAGAATATATAAAGACTGGACATTTGGGGGCGCATAGAGGTACAGGCCCCTTTAAAAGATGTAATTTTGTGGCTTCTTGGGACCTGCTTTTAGTGACAGCAGATTCCTAAATGAGTGTGTGGCAGTGAACTCAAGAAACTTGAGGAAACGGCACTCAGACTTATGCAATAGATCCAGTTCATTAAGAAGAAGGGTCACGTACCATCCAAGCAGGCAAAGATGGAGTAAAATAAATAAATGTATAGTCCACTATAAGGAATTAATATGATATGTTGAAGGATGGTTTCTCTGTTATGTTTGGTTCTATCTAGACCTGCCCTGCAGCAATATATGTAGTAGGTGTTATACTGTTGAGGGCTTCCAGAGATGAATACAGCAACTATAGTTTAATTGCCCTAGGTACAGCCTTAATCATAATAAGCTCTGAGGCCCACATGGATATCACACAACATCTGACATTTCTGTGACTTGTATAATCCATTTGTGATGCAAATATGCCACAATAAAAAATGTCCTCTCTGAAACATTTGTCTCTTTTTATATAACTCACAGATATTTTGTCATTTTCAAGGCATTCTTCTTCATTCTCCCATTTTCCATTCTAACCTGTTGGTAGCTCTGCATATTAAAAATTCCTTGGAGAACTTGGTCCATTACCTGCTGCCAAATGGCAGAAATAGCTGCTACACTGAAAGCCAGTCTGTTATACCACTGCTCTTATTTATGAGTGCTAAATGTACTTTACAAGGTTCTTCCATTTCCAGTCTCTCTCTGTATATATATATATATATATATATATATATATATATATATATATATATATATATATATATGATTTGACAGAAGATGAAAAATTTCCACATATGCAAACATTATGAAAATTGTCATTCATAGGTTCATAGGTTCATACTAGGCTATCTGCCCAAGGGCATTTATAAGCCTAGCCCAGAGTTTTGTGGCTTTCGCCACCCCTTTAGTTTGGACGATACAATGCCCATTATTTTGCTGTGCCTCTGTCAAGCAGTGACACTGAGATAATCCCTGGGGTATATCTGCGATCTCCCATCCATTGGTCAAGATTTCTGTTGAACAAGGCCAGCGAGGTGCTCTGCCTCACATGTACCGGGATTTTGTTCCACAGCATAGGGAGTCTCTGGGTGATGAATCTGTCCCTCCAGCACGTCCTATTAATAACCATGTCAAGGTTTAAGTCTCCCGCCCTTGTAGTTCTGAGGGATCTAGATTTTTTGAGGTGAAGCATGTTCATCAATTCTGGGTTGGACATGGCCTTGTATGTCAGGCACAGGTCACCTCTGAGCAGGCGGTGGCGACTGAATAGAGCTGGAGTTCCTTCAGTCGGGCAGCATAGGACATATTTTTGAGACCCTTTATCCTTTTGGTGAGGAACTTTTGGGGCTTTCCAGTTGCTGCAGGTGTCATGTCAGATACATTCGAATGGGGCATTGTACTCAATCATTGGTCTGATGAGTGATGAGTACAGGGGACGATGACTTCCCTTGATCTAGATGTGAATCCCTTCATGATCAGGTGGGCAATGTAGAAGGTCTTCCTAACTACTTTGTCAACGTGAGTGTCAAACGAAAGGTTACTGTCAACCTGGGTCCCCAGATCCCTGATAACCTCTTCTGTGCTTAGTGGGTTGCCACCTATATGGTAGTTAGGAGTAACCTTGTTTTTCCCGAAGGGTATGACTATGCATTTTTTGGCGTTTAACTTTAGGCCATGGCTCTGGCACCAGTTATCCATTTCTATAAGACCCTTCTGAAGGATATCTGTGTCAGATGTGTTCTCAACTATGGCGCCCAGTTTGCAGTCATCTGCAAATTTTGTCAGCCATAATCCTCCTGTGTTTGCTTGTACTTCTGAAAAGTAGATGCCGAACAGGAGTGGGCCCAGGACTGAGCCCTGTGGGACACCACTTGTGACAGGCTTTGAGTCTGACATGGCGCCAGCAACTCTGACCCTGTGGGTTCTGTCACTTAGCCAGTTTGCAACCCATCTTGTGACGTATGGGTTTACATTTAAGCTGATGAGTTTTTCAATGATACCTGAGTGGGGTATTGTGTCGAAAGCCTTTGCCAGGTCGAGGTAGGCTGTGTGGACTGCCTTTCCCTCATCAATGGCCTTGGTGACTGTTTCAAAAACTCAACCAAGTTTAAAAGGCATGATCTGCCTTTGACAAAGCCAAACTGGGTCGGATCCAAAGTCTGCAAGTCCCCTATGTCTTTATTTATGAGTTCCATTATGATCCTGTCCATGGCTTTGCAGATCAGGCTTGTCAAGCTGATGGGACGGTAATTTCCAGGGTCAGTGGAGGCACCGCCTTTGTGAAGTGGGACCACAGTTGCCGTACGCCACTCCTTAGGCACGTATCCTGAGGTGAGGCTAAGATTAAACAGCTGCCCTAACTGCAGGTTTAATTCCTCATTGAGTTCGTGGAGCACACAACCGGGGACACCATCTGGTACCATGGATGCTGTGTTTTTTGCCTTGGAGAGAGCAGTTCTCACCTGAGCGTTGGAGATGTTTGGGGGGCTACAATCCTCTGGTATAGATATCTCACTTTTGGGAGTTTGCACTGAACCTGTCAGCCAGTATGTTGGCAATGTCTGTAGGTTCAGTAATTTTTACATCATTTTGAACTAATTCTGAGCATATCTGGGAGTTTCCTCCCAGGTTTCTAACATAGCTAAAGAAGGCCTTATGATTGTCTTGAGTCCTTAGCGACTTTTCTCTCAAAATTTGCCTTGGATGATTTTATGAGAGATCTTAGTTTTTTACTTATAATGATCAAAGGTGTTTTCCCTTTTAAGGATTTTGCTCTATCTTGTAGTAGCTTCCTTCTTTTGTTGTAGAGCTTGTTTATGGCTGGGGTCCACCAGACTGGATGCTTGCCTTTGGTACAAAGAGTCTTTGTTTTGTTTGGGATTGCCTGATCCATGCAGTCCTGTAGGTGCTGGTAGAAGGCATTTGTAAGTGATTCAGCGGCTTGAGTAATGGTTTCCGCAGGCTCGGGGGCCTTAAAAGAGACCACACAAGTCTTTAGAAGTGTGAAGTCGGCTTTTGAGAAGTTCTTCACTGTGATCTTTTTTATCTTAGGTGGGGGCCGGATGTGGACTTCCAGTGAGATTAGTTTATGGTCTGATCTCACCAGTGAGGGGTATACTTCCGGTGTTGAACATTGTGACCCCATGTTCGTGATGATGAGATCTAGTATGTTTTCTCCTCTTGTGGCGATGGTGACTAGTTGTTCCATGGCATTTGAGTTTATGAACTCTAGGAACCTTTGGGCTAGAGTGTTGGGGCTTGAGTAGTGATCCCAGTCTATATTTGGGTAGTTGAAGACACCTAGTATGATGGTGTTTGGAGATACATTTATCCCCTCCAGTGTTTTCAGGAAAGCTATGTGAGGTTCCTGAGATTGAGAGGGTGGCCTGTAACATGCTACAAATTGCAGAGCAGTCTTGCCTATGGTTAGTTGCACCTGGATGGTCTCCGATGCATCGTGCGTTGCCACCAACCTTGAGGTGTGGGTGTCCTTGATGAATATAGACACTCCCCCTCCTTTCTTGGTGCTGTCCGGATTTTGGGGCTGGAACGCATGATATGAGGTAAAACCTGATAGTGCCGGGGTGCTCCCGGGAGCCTTGAACCAGGTTTCAGTCACAGCACAGACATCGATGTTCTCCATACTGAGAAGGGCCTCGAGTGCATGCATCTTGAGGTTGAGACTTCTGGCATTGAGCAGCATTACCCTTAGTTTTTTTCCTTTTTTGTGTTCTAGGGTGGTAGGTTTAGAATTTGAGCCTTGCCTAAAAAAGGCACTATGGGGGTGGAAAGAGCCTTTGCCAATATCCAGAAGCCCAGGGGTGACAGGTGCAAGCCATCCCTTGCGAAGCAGCGTGGCTTGTCCAGCATGTCATCCCAGGCAGACAGACATTATTCTATATAGGTGTTGCATATTTCAACGATTCATTGTTGTTTGCCTTTAATAATGCCAAACTGTACTCCAGCTTCTTCAGTTCACTTCTTGTTTTAGGTGTTAACACTTACAGCACTTTTCTGGCCTATTTGAATTTTGGTCTTGCTGATGGTTATAGCTCATTTCTTGCATTTATGTCTTTTAGCTCTTATAGGTTCATAAGTTTGCAGGAAAGTACTACATTAGCTGCTCTTATTGGCCATTTAAGCCTGGCCAGTTTCTCTTTTGGTGCTTGAATTAACCTATCCCAGTTGGTGTTATATTGGCTTTATTCATCCCATGGTCAATAAATATTTATTACCCCAAAATGAGAATAATTGGGATCATACTATAGACAAGTTGAGGAGACCCACGAATGAGACAAAGCATTTATGAGCTACCTCTGTCCATTAGTAGGACAGGGGACAGTCTTTATACCTCTTTTATAAGTCTTTAGCAGGTATCAGTTTGACTTATGCCTGTTAACTATGACAGTTTATATGGAATGAATTTATTATTATTATTACTAGCTGCTATGGCTGTTTTTTTAAATATTTTTAATGGTGCACCTATTTTGTTTACATCTTTTTATACATTTCATTCCATATAATGCTTTTTTTACTACATCATATCCATAAATTCACGTTCAGCATTTTATCTTCATGTTACAGTCTGAACTTGTCCATAGAGGTACCATTTTTACTTGTGTAAATCTTTAGAGATATTTTAGATCCATTTAGTAATATCCTTCTTGAAACAATTCATGATGTTTTAAAGAAATCATTAACTTGGCTTCTTTGCTTAATTCCATGTTATAGAGAGAGGAAAGCATGCTGATAATGTTGATTCTTTTAATAATATATTATTCAGGATTAACCATTGTGAAAAATATGAAAAAAATGTTGCTTTTCTATTTTTTAATTGTGTAAAGTTTCCTATGCTTTTTCTGGGTTTGGATAACAAGCTAAAGAGGAAGTGATATCATCAAGGAGTATTTCTTTTTACTGTGATGGGAATTTATACACATGTCAATTAGGGTAACTAGCAAGTTTTAGAAGTTAATTTATATATATATATATATATATATATATTTTATATATATATATATATATATATATATATATATATATATATATATATATATATATATATATATATATATACACACACACACACACACACACACACACACACACACACACACACACACACACACACCTAGTAAAACAAGGTACTTTATTCCCCTTTTTAATATTACAGGGTTGGAAGGGTTTGCTGCAGCTTTGACAAAGCATATTATAAAAAAAATGAAAATTGCAGGAGATAGTAGGATTTGCTTTATCTGTGCAATGTGGGTATTCATTTAATGCTTTTCTGTAAAGCAGTCAACTAAGGGAAAGCATGTTTGTCTTTTTAATGTTACAATATTTGATACTGTTATGTCACAAAGTGAGATGTAGCCTGTTTAAAATTTAGACGATGAATGATTTTGTAAAATTAAAAACTTGCTGCAGATTAAATAGCTACTTGCAGCTGACTGTGATGCTTGATAGATTATCAGATTTTTTCAGCATACATATAGTATAAGAAAACATTTCAGCATTATTTCCATGAAATGAAGGTATTTATTTTACATGAATAGTATTTGCACATGAATTGTTAGATGTTGAGTTTCATACCCTGCTTGTGCAGAGGTGCTGCTTTGATTTTCTTTTAAGGCTGACAGTATTGCATTGCATTTGTCTGCATCATGCTCTTCTTGTCGTCAGGCAGGTGACAAAAGTAAAAAAGTAATGTCTTTTGGTTTTCCCGATTAGGGGTCGCAACAGCTGTACTTCGGTCTGTTAATGATTGGCAGTGAATTTTTAAGGTGCCGAGTTGCTAGCCCGATGGCCACCCTTCAAGGAAGGCAAACCCATTCATACACGAACCTACCTGCATGTCTATAATGTCACTCGACCGCGGGAAGGACATGCAGACTCAACACAGAAGGCGCTCCAGCCGAGAATCGAATGGGAGAACCACTTGCTGTGAGGCAACAACGCTAACCGCTGCACCAACATGGCATTATATGTATGAATTATATTGTGAGTACTGCATGGGTTTACTGTGTATGCATGAATTTACTTGTGATTACAGTATTATGTGTACAGCAGTTTTGCAGTAAGCAGCTGTAAGCAGTTCCAGTTATTTATTTTACACACAGGATTCACCATACAGGATTTGGTAGAGGATAGTCATTCTGGTTAAACATCTTTGACTTTTTTCAGAATATGTCAGCATCAATAATATTCTATACTACTTTCAAATTTTACTTAATTTCTCCTCCAGTAAAACAAAAACAGCATCTCTTACTATTCTTACAGATATACTGTAAGCATTATGCACCCATCAAAGTCTAGTATTTTTGCTAATCGGTAGCAAAGGAGGTAAAGAATTTGGGCTAACTGTATGGATGAAGCTATACCCCATAGCACTAGAAGCACTGCTAGCTAAATTCCACCTATATGTTAAGCATATAAATCAGGCACTTCCATTTATTTCAGTTACAAAAGATCCTTTTACCTACAGTGCAATTTCGTGACATTCTGTGGTAGGTCATTAATTATTTCAGAATGTATTTATTGTGTAACATACAAAAATCCTCTGAGATGTGACAAGCTTCCTTTCAGAAAAATATTGGAACTATATGAAAGAACAAAGCATCACTCAACTTAATGACTGCATTAAAATGCTTGTTTTAAATGGTCCTCATTGTATTACTTCACAATTCTGGTTCACTTTCATCTCTTAATTCCTCCAAAAGACTTTTCTGACTCCCTGTTGTATAGTATAAGCATTTGCCATATTAAATTGTATGCAGATGATGTGGTATGATAGCTTTTCATATACAATCCAATTAATTTTATGTCTCTAAAACACAATAACTGGTATGTGACTATACCACTCCTTTCATATATGGAGAGTAAACAATTTAGTGTGGTTTGGGTTCTTATAACATCCACCAAAAAGAAAGTATAACAAAGTATTTTAAATGTTAAAAGTTGTTAATTTGAAGAAGGGACTGTTCTGTTAAATCACACCTGCTTTAGAGAAAGTGCCACCCTGAAGATGAAAAGTCCCTACCAATCTATGCGCTCTGATTTCCTTCCATAGTTCAGTTTAACTTTTACCGGAGGACATATAATGATAGAAAGCAGAACTTTTCAGGTGAATAGTTAGATGTGTTTTTTGAACTATTCTTCCTGTTTCAGTAAGATGTAATATAATCATATCTTTTTCCCCCTGGGTGTGATCTTTAGCCATGCACCCATATTAATCCACTTTTACCCATCTTCAGAGTGGTAGCCAGCCTGACTTATATTATTGGTGATGCCTGGAAATGGTCAGAAAGATTGCAATAGGATGTATGTGGCTGGGCGAAGCACTTGAAACTGCCAAGTAGGCAGCTTTCATGCTGTAGCCAGTGATAGCACATGCATGGAGACATGCATGCACATGACCCTGGCATTGCAGACTCTGCTACACCAGCAGCTGTGACAGACTGAGTAGGGAAGGGTTAGGTCTGCATTGTAAAATCCAAACATGTGCTGATGGTAACACTGCTGCATCAGGGGGCTAATGTGTTCTTCAATTGCCAACTTTATTGAGAGGTGTCTGTTCTTGCCTTCTCCCCAGATGTAATGACCAGATCTGGGAGGGGAAAATGATACTTTGGACTAAAAGGAAAGGAATTCCTCTATGGGTAGAGCCTGCAATGATTCTTCTGTGAAGGTAACCGTTTTACTTTAATTGTAGCTTTGTCTCTGTCCTTTTTTTGAGGGACCTTCTTCTTCCATGACATCAAGGAATGCTGGTCATGTGGCTACCGCAACTTGTTAGACATCGACAGTGAAACCCTGTTTAATACTTGTAGCAGTTCATTTTTTTTTCACTTTTCTTGTGTCAATGCCCCTTCCTCCAAAAATAAATTAAATAAATAAATCTGGAAACTACAGAAATTAAAGGAGTATGAGGACTCAAAACGGTGATAAATGCAAATTTATTCTGTAAGAGTTTTCATCTCGCTCAAAAATTTAACAAGAGACTACATCAGACAAAACTTTTTTTCACCCAAACCACCCTGTTATATAAAAGATTATACATTTTCTGTGGACATATTCCAGATTGCAATATGGCCATTGGGTTATTTTTATTATTGTTATCCAGTATACCTGTTGTGTTAACAGTTTGTTTTAACCCTTGGTTTAAATACCCAATGTCGATGCTAAGACAGCTGATGTATGACTACTAGTCTTACCAGGTTTCATGCTTATTACTAATAAACCTGAAATCAAAATAGTACAATGCTGCATCAGACCATTGCATTCTTATCTGGGTAGTATAATCCTCTGTAGCATTTGAAAAACTTATTTTCTGTTTTAGCATGCTATGGTAATAACATGTGCTCATATTAATTCTCTAAAGTGTACGTTATTATAATAAGCATACTGACTTATCCACTCAGAAATGACAAGCTGGTGTTGCATTATACAAATTTAAACAGCAAACACTAAATCTTTTGCAATTTTGGTTAAAGAAAACTTTCTGAATAGGTGACAAGTGTTGTTGGATGACAGAGCGGTACAATGAGTAGGATTTGTGCCTCACAGCAACAGGTTCTCCAGTCTGATTCTCAGTAGGGGTGCCTTCTGTGCGAAGTTTGCATGTCCTACCTGCATTCGTGTTGGTTTTCCCCAAGTCTGGTCTCCATTCACCCAACAAAGTGTGGTAAGCAGACTCTTAGATCTAAACATCCCTAAGTGTGTATGCAGTGTGTGTGTTTGTGATAAGGAAGAAAGGCCTGGCAATTGACCTCTGTTTCTCTTGGATGGTGGATGTTTTTCTTGCAGTTAAAACAAGAGTCAGATGTGACTCATAAGCATGGATGGGTGGATTTAATGCTACTGTTTTTTTCTTGACTTTGTCTTCCCAGTCTGCAGTTTTGTGTGTTGGTGGTATTTTTCTGATTATGGATTGACTACCTTGTCAAGCAGGACATACCACATCAGTCTGAATTTAAATATTTTAAACTGGTTATTTTCTTCAGAATCAGTTAGGGCAGTATTATTTCCACCTACATGGTAAGTGCTCACACAAATAAAAAGACTGCCCTCAGCAGGAAGCCATGACTGTAACATGGCATCTGCCATCTCTGCAAGAGGTGCGTCTGTTGTATGTGCTGGTAGCATTGTCCTGACTGGAAAACCAAGTACCTGGTAGTGAAGAACACCTCATGTCAGTCTGATTGGGAATCTTTTATGCTGCTTCTGTTCTTTGGAATGTGTGGAGGCTGCATTAAGAGGGATTCCAGTATACTTTATAGGTTCATAGGTTCATAGGTAGGTACTAGGCTAAGGGCCTACGTAAGCCTAGCCAGCAAGGTTCCATAGCTTACGCCACCCAAGAAAGTTATTTTCCTGTGCCACTGTCCAGCAGAGACACAGAAGTGATCCCCAGGATGTAGTTCCTATTTCCCATCCACTCATCAAGATTTTTTTGAAGAGTGCTAATGAAGAACTTTGCTTGACATAGATGGGTAGCTTGTTCCAGAGTATAGGAAGTCTCTGGGACAGGAATCTATCCCTCCAGCGTGTCCTGTTTATTGTAGTGACAAGGTTTAGGTCCCTAGAGCATATATCTTGGAGGGATTGGGATTTCTTTAGGTGTAGCATGTCCAACAGCTCTGGGTTTGACATAGCTTTATATGTTAGGCAGAGATCACCTCAGAGTAGGCGATATGCTATGGAGTAAAGCTGGAGTTTTTTGAGGCGGTCAGTGTAGGGCATTTGTTTGAGGCCAGTAATCCTCTTTGTGAGGTACTTCTGTGGCCTTTCCAGCTGCTGCAGATGTCTTGTGAGGTACATTCCAAAAGGGGTGTTGTACTCTATAATGGGTCTAATGAGTGATGAGTAGAGGGGGACAATGGCCTCTTTTTTCCTGGATGAGAACCCTTTTATGATGAGGTGTGCCACGTAGAAGGACTTCCTGACTACTGTGGTGATGTGACTATCAAAGGAGAGACTTCTGTCCACCTGGGTCCAAAGGTCTCTTATCATGCATTCGGTGTTAAGTGGATTGCTGCCTATGTAGTAGTTCATGGGTACCAAAGGGGATGACACTGCACTTTTTGGCATTGAGCTTAAGGCCATGGCTCTGACACCAGGCATCTGTCTCAGTGAGGCCCTTCTGTGGGATGTCCACATCATTTGGGGACATGACTATGGCTCCTAGTTTGCAGTCATCTGTGAACTTCATTAGCCAGAGGCCTTCTGTGCTAGATGTACTTCAGAGAAGTAGATACCAAACAGGAGATGTCCCAGGATGGAACCCTGTGGTACTCCACTTGTCACTGCTTTGAGGTCAGATTTGGAGTCTGCAATTTTTACAGTGTGGGTTCTGTCAGTGAGCCATTTGGCAATCCATCTTGTGACATAGGGATTTATACCTAGTTTAGTGAGTTTAGCTATCATTCCCGAATGGTGGATGGTGTTGAAAGCCTTGGCAAGGTCAAGATAGGCTGTGTGAACTACCTTACCCTCATCCACAGCTTTGGTGACTGCCTCAAAGAAGTTGATCAGGTTCAGGAGGTATAATCTGCCTTTCACAAACCCGAACTGGGTGGAATCCAGAGTTTGGAGGTTACCAATGTCTTTGTTTATGAGTTCCATGATGATACGTTCCATGGCCTTGCAGACCAGGCTCGTCAGGCTAATAGGTCAATAGTTCCCGCGATCAGTAGTGGCTCCCCCATGGGATAACTGTTGCTGTGCGCCATTCAGTGGGCACAAAGCCTGATGTGAGGCTATTACTGAACATGGTGTTTAAGTGGGGAGCCAGTTCGTTCTGAAGTTTGTGGAAAACGCAGCCTGGGATGTTGTCCGGTCCCACGGATGCTGTGTTTTTGGCTTTAGAGAGTGCAGCTTTTACCTACATAATTGTGATTATAGGGACTCTGCATTCTTTCTGTATAGATATGGGCCCTTTAGGGGGTGAGAGGGGGGGTAAAGTTAGCACTGAACCGATCTGCCAGGATGTTGGCAATATCAGTTGGTTCTGTAATTTTCGTGCCTTTGTGCTGTAACTCAGAGCAGATCTGGGTGTTGCCATCTAGATTCTTGACATAGCTATAGAATGCTTTGTGGTTGTCCTTGGATTTAGTGGCAATTTTGTTTTCATAGCTAGCTTTGGAGGATCTTATAAGGGATCTCAGCTTCTTACTGAGGCTGACCAAGGATCTCCTCCACTCATGGGATTTTACTCTCTTTTGCAACAGTTTCTTCCTTCTATTGTACAGTTTGTTTATGGCAGGGGACCACCAGATTGGCTTCCTTTTTTTGGAGGATAGTGTCTTCGTTCTGTTTGGGATAGCACAATCCATGCACTCGTGTAAGTGCTTATAGAGTGCATTTGTGTAGGATTCAGCAGTTGTAACTGTATTGTCCATCTGCATGGGTGTCATGAAGTTCACCACTTCTGTCTTAAAAAGCATGAAGTTGGCTTTGGAGAAATTTTTTACTGTGGTTTCCTTAATGGGGGGTGTGGGCGGGATGTGGATATCAAGGGTGATAACCTTATGGTTGGATCGGACCAACGATGAGTTGACTTCAGGTGTGGAACACCGATCACTCATGTTGGTAATGACTAGGTCTAGGATATTGTAGCCCCTGGTGGGGGTGTGGATAAATTGATCTAGGGAATTGGAGTTTATGAATTCCAGAAAGCATTGAGCTAAGGAGTTGGTACACGAGTAGTTTTCCCAGTTAATGGTGAGGTAGTTGAAGTCGCCCATTATTAGGGTGTTTGTTTGAACCCTAATATTTTCCAGTACATCAAGAAAAGAGGAGTGAGAATCCTGGGGCATGGTGGGAGATCTGTAGCAAGCTACAATTTGGATTGCAGTTTTGCCCAGAGTTAGTTGCACTTGGATAACCTCGGATGCATTATACTGAGCAACTAGCCTGGAGGTGTGGATATCCTTAATGAATATGGACACACCTCTGCCTTTGGTGTTTCGGTCCAGGTTACATGGCTGAAAAGTGTGGTATGAGTTATAGCCTGGTAGTGCAGGGGTGCTCTCTGGAGCCTCGAATCAGGTCTCAGTCACTGCACAGATATTGATGTTCTCCATTTTAAGGAGTGCCTCGAGTGAGTGCATTTTCAGATTTAGACTTCTAGCATTGAGTAGCATTACCCTCAGTTTTTGCTTGCCTGTTCCTGTTATGGTGGTGAATTTGTTATTTGAACCCTGCCTAAAAAGGGCACTACAGGGGCAGCAAGAGCCTTAGCCAGTATCCAGAATCCCAGGGGCAACAGGTGCAGGCCATCTGTGGCAAAGCATCGTGGTCTGTCGACCATGTCATCCCAAGCAGACAGATACTGGATCCTCTTAGAATTGCACCAGAAGCTTAGCCAATTGTTGAAGTCAGTCATTTTGTCCTTGTACTGCGGTATCATTCTGGGCGATGGCAGAATGCTACTCAGGGCTAGGGTCATACCTGCCTGGGCTACAAGATCGGAGAGCTCTTCCATGTCTCTTTTCATGTAGTCCAGGGAGGTGCGTCTCAGGCCATTCACACCAACATGGACAATGACAGAGTCATATTTGTTTATACACAAACTGATGTTTATCGTATCTAACTTACATTTTTTACATACATTTTTTAGATATTTAATTATTTATGCAAGTCATGGATTTATATGGTATTTATATAATGAAAGATAGTTAGGGTCCTTTAGAGGTGCCTATCATTTTGTCTGATTTTTCTGAATTTTCAATATTTAGATTGAATATAAATACAAACAAAACGTTTTTGTAATAGTAAGTATTTTTTGATTTTATAATATTTATTAGGGGTTTTTAATAACATGTAAAAACAAGTTTTTATACTGTTGCCATAGCTTCTAAGGCATTGCAATAAATTGTAAGTCAGGAAGCAAGGGCACTTTAAATATGAAGTAGTTTTAACTAATGGTTCAATCAAGGATTTAACAGTTTAATTGTTTAATTATGTTGAATGTGAGTATAAAATGGAGGTTTTTATGGCTGTTGAGTTGTCTGATGAAGTTGGGGCATTTGCCTCGATGAAAGCGCTTACAATAAATTGATCTTTGTGAAGTTTAAAGCAGCTAACTTGCTTTTTTGTTGTTTTTTACATAGTCATATTTGTAGTTGTTGTGGAGTGACCTGAGTGTGTGGGTTATGTGGCAGATCTTGGCACCCGACGGGCAGCTGACAGTAACCTTCTTCTTGTTTAGCCTGGTGAGTGGGACATCAGTGTGCCTGACTGTAGAGTCACCTATGACTAGTGTGTTGGATACGTTGTTTTGCCTTATTGGCTGTGGTTGAGTGGCACACTGAGTCTGTGGGCTATGTGTCATTTGGGTTGTGTTGGGGGATGGAGGTTGCTTGCGTTTCTGCTTTGGAAGTCTCTGTTGCTTAGACAGATTATTATTGAGAGCCTCCGTGAATATTTTTGTGTTACTGTGTGTGGATTTTGGTGGTGTAGATTTAGTGAGACTATGTGATGAGTGTGGTGTGGTGCAAATGTTTACCTTCTCCTCATGACTGTCAAGTTCAGTCTTTGTTGGAGAGAGCTTTACCTCCAGTTTGGCTAGATAAGTGCATCTCTCACAGGTTGTAGTGTTCGGTGGTAGGAGGAGAGGGCTGTCCGTGTACATGAGGCAATTTCCACATTGCCTCAAGATGCCCAGATTCATCAGATAGACAGGAGAGAACACTGGGAGCTGACCCTTGGACATGCCTGAATAAAAAACTATTTTCCTCTAGATAAGTGAGGAAAGTGAGTACAAGAGCTGTTTTTCTCCAAGCAAGTTAGAAAAGTAAGTACAAAAACTGTTTTCCTCTAGGTAATGAGGAAGATTGAGTGCTATAGTACTAGGTGTGTCATTTCCATCTGCTCTCTAAGGACACATGCATAAAAGACTGCTTTAAATCAATGGCCATGAGCTGAGAGTAGCTGTGCACCTCATAGTGATGAAGTCAAATTTTAGGATATTATCATAGGACCATAGGATCATAGGAGGTTACTAGGCTATTGACCTGGAGGTCATTTCAAGCCTAGCTGTTTCATCCCAGTGTAATACCATAGATACTTTACTCAATACCCTGAACATATATAAACAATCCTGTCTTGGTTTGTGATTTGTTGTGGAGTTGACTGGTATGAGAAGTTTTATTTATTTTTACTGTTAAAAGGAGGTGTGAGTGCGAGCTATAGTGCGTGCGACATAAAGAAACTACAACTTCTGTCTGGCTGGTAGAACTTGCATGGTCAGAACAACTTGACTGTATTTTATTATTTAGTTGAATATTGCTGGTATAATTTTTGTCATAGAAGTTGCTTTAATTTCCTTTGAATTCTTTGCTACTGACTTTGTGTAATTTTTTTCCTTTGCAATATTTTATTCATTTAAAGCTGCATATGGATTCCTTAAATGAGTATGCAATTAATGATTTGCTAATGCACAAATATCTTGTACAGAGTAATAAATGCTATGCATATTTAAAGGTAACAGCTGATAACACTGGTGATCTTTGTTCCTCGTGTCAAAAGTTGGATGATTTGCTTACCATTGTTAGAAGCAAATCTCAATTTAATGATGATGATGATTGCACATGTGCAATTGTCATGGCTTGGAGAATTGTTGTATCATATATTAATGACTGGACTGATGAACTAAATAATGTTAGGTATAGAACAAACATAACACATTTAGGAAATGATGCATCTATTTTCTGCAAAGAACATTCAACCCCTATGAAACATGATGATGCCCCTGAGAACTATGGAATTGTGGATGCAAGTATTCAGCAATCTGAGGATCCAGTTTGTTTAGAAGGAAACAAAAAAAGAAAGAAAGGAAGAAGTTCTCAACAAATAACAAGGAAGAAAAAGAAACTGATTAATGACTGTAAAGGAAAGAGAATACGTAGTAAAAAGGATTCTGCTTTGTTATGTAACACACTGGTGACAGGGAATGAAGATATCTGTCTATCAGAAAACCCTCAGTCTATGGAAAAAGGCATCACCTTTCTAATGGAATAGGTAAAAAAAAAGGCAAGGGGCAGGTGCAAAGGAAGAAATCAAAACTGAACATGGAAGGATTGAAGAACATTACTGTAAGAAAAAAGAAGAGCAAGACAGATGGTGACTTTTTCATCGTTCGGCTTTTCCCGGTTAGGGGTCGCTCCAGCGAATCACCTGTCAGCTCATGATTGGCAGTGGAGTATTTTTTACAGTGTCGAGTTGCCAGCTTGATGCCCAACCTTCCACTGAAGGCACACACATGCACACACTCACACCTAGGGCCAATTTAGAGTATCCAATCCACCTACAATATGTCTTTGGGATGTGGGAGGAAACTGGAGCACCTGGAGGAAACCCACGCAACCACAGGGAGGACATGCAGACTCCGCACAGAAGGCACCCCTGCCGAGGATCGAACCATAAAACCTCTTGCTGTGAGGTGGCAATGCTAACCGCTGCACCACAGCGGCCGCCTAAGAAAGACAGATATTGACTAAATGGCTCAAATTGTGGATTTACAATGCCAGCTGGATGAGAATCTAATACACAATGAAAACAGTGGAATTAATAAGACTAATAGTGATGAAGATCTATCCTTCATAACAATTAATAGAGCAGAAATCACTGTATTAGAAACTGAAGATTCTTCAGCGATGGTCAGCAAACATATTCTTGTAATTGGCGATTCAATTATTAGAGGAACTGATACTTATATTTGCAGAGATGATAATGCACATCGAGTAGTGTTATGCTTGCCAGGAGCAAAAATAGAAGATGTGGAACAAGCCTTGGAACGCTTTAATGTAAGGAAGTATGGGTCTGTTTTTATTCATGTTGGTACAAATTATGTCACCAACAAAGATTCTCTGACTGTTAGTCAGGAACTGACAGCCCTCCTAGATAGTATAGCTTGTACTGGTGTTAGGACACATTTTTCACAAATCACCTATAGAAAGGATAGTCAGGTTACTGTGAATGAAAAGATTTTTTGGATAAACACCTACATGGAAAAAATGTCCTGTTTTAAAAAATGGAAATGTGTAGAGCATCCAAGCCTTCTTTTAGGCACACATGTTCAGACAGGATGGTGTGCATTTGTCTAGATCAGGGAAGAGAATTTTTGCAGTAGATATTTTGCAATATTTGACAAACACTAGCCAGGATTTTTGCCGGATCAAAAATGTAACAGTTCACAGATAGCAACATTTGATGCATCTCTGATGGCTGTTAATGCTAGGAGCATTAATAATAAAGTTTTTTATTAGAAAATTTGCTACGTTCCCAGAAGATTGATGTTGTTATAGTTTGTGAAACATGGTTAAAGAACGACTGGAAACCAGTTCAATTAGGGTATAAATGTTTTTACTGTAACAGACATTCTAACAAAAAAATCAGGTGGAGGTGTTATGATAGGGATTAAAGATAGCTATGAGACTTGTGATTATTACATGTTCAATGATAACACCAATACTATAGACTGTGTAACTGTGACAATAAAGACAACCCTGGAACATATAACAATTGTTGGAGTGTACAGACCACCAAAGTCAAGTGCAGATGACCTAGAAGAATTCATATATTTCTTACATGAAACACGGGAGGGAAGAATAATATTAGCTGGGGACATAAATTTACCAGAAACAGACTGGAATAATATTGATTTAACAACGTTAGTAAAGAAATTATTCGCAGAGTATATGCAGGAACAACAAATGCTTCAGATTGTAAAAAAAACCTACCAGGGACGGAATATACTAGCTATTGTTTGTGTTCCCAAAGAAATTACTGCAACTTCAAGTCAAGTTTTACCACCATTGATGTGCAGTGATCATGGGGTTATTAAGGTTAATTTGTTGCGAGATAATTCTGCCAAACTAAAATCTAAGCCAATGCATAGAAGGTTAATTACAGATTTTAGGGAAGCAAAAAAGTTACTATATAAAACTAACTAGAGTGAGGTGTTCAGTGGAAAAACTGCAGATGGAATGTGGAAAGTTTTGAAAGAGAAATTGTTAGGCACGCAACATCAGGGGGGTATATTTCCATAAAAACAAGATACCTGATTAAGGTGAGAGACAAAAAATATAAGAAATGGAAGAGAGGTCAAACTACAACTTTGAAAACTGAAATAAACAAGCTGGACAAACAGATTAAGCATAGTGTTAGACAAGATCAAGAAAAATTTGAAGAAAATTTATATAAAGATACTGAGCATAATAGGAAATCTTTTTATAGATACGTAAGATGGATAAGGAGTAAAGATACACAAACTGATAAACTGCATGCAGATTCTAAAATTTATTCTCAGACACAACAGATTATAGATATGTTTAGAAACTCTTATGCAAAACAGTTTGGCTCCACAAAAGGGATGGTAAGTTGTCCTAGTGACATCCAGGTAACCCCAGATACTGGAATCAAATTAGATTATATTGAAAAAGAACTGTGCAAACTGGATCCAAACAAAGCGAAGGGAGGAGGCGAATAAGTAACAATGACCTGAGAACACTTCAGCAAGAACTTACACTACCATTATATCTATTATTCACTAGGTCATATAAATATGAGGAGATTCATCAAGATTGGAGACATGCACTTATTAAACCTGTCTTTAAGGGAAAGGGGAGTAGGACAAACTCAGAATCATATAGATCCTTAAGTCTACTTTCATGCTATGGAAAAATAATGGAAAAGGTAATACTGGATAAGTTATTGTCAGAACTGGATAGGTTGGGAATTGAAACCATATATCAGCATGCATATGGTGAACATAGATCTATTACCACCTGTAACATGATGTTCTATAACAATATAATAACAGCTATGAATGAACAATTGTGCTGTGATGTGATTTATATATATTTAACTTCAGCATTTGACAGGGTCATACACAAAACACTGATCAATAAATTAGTACAACTAGGTATTGATGTACTGTTGATAAGATGGATAGCTGCATGGCTTACAAATAGGACATGGCAAGTATCATACAGCAACTGGGCAGGTGAAATCCTTGGTTACAGTCAGGGTATCCCACAGGGCTCTGTTCTAGGCCCTTACTTGTTTAGATTGTATCTTTCAGACCTTACTTTTTCATCTGAGGTGTTTTACAGTCTATATGCTGACAACCTGAAATTGGGTAAACTGATTACAAGTATTACAGATAAGGCATGTCTGCAAAATAATTTGACTAAATTGACCATTTGGGCACAGGAGAATAATATGTTGATAAATACATCAAAAACTAAGCATATGAGATTTGGGAGACATAAACTGAAAGGTGAATATTTAATACAGCACATGATGATTGAAACTGTAGACTCATTTAAGCACCTGGGTATAGGTAGATTCAGCTATGAGTTTTTCTAAACATATCAACCAATTGGCTAATGATATAGGTTGTATAAAAAGATTTATAAAGTCTAGGAAATCAAACATAATGAAGCCATTGTTTGTTAGTTACATTAGACCAAAACTTGAGTATGGAATAACAATATGAAAACCCTATAGGAAAACAAGCATGAATAAACTGGAAAGAGTACAGCGAAATATACTAAGGGCATCCATGGATGTGAAAATCTAAGTTATTATGAAAGACTAAAATATCTGAACTTATACAGTGTCTCTTACAGATATTTAAGAGGAGATTTTATCCAGGTATATAGGGCATTTAGGGACAACTACCTCTGGGAATGTTTGGGGTTATCAAAAAGTACTTGAGAATTATCAGATAACCTATGTAGATGATTCTATAGGAATGAGAAGTGTACTAATTGGTACTCTGATAGAGTAGCTGATGCTTGGAACAGGCTACCAAATTACATTAAAGCAAGTTCTAGTTTAGATATTTTTAAGAACAGCCTGGACATTTATTATGGGAACAAGTGTTTTGGTATATTGGCAAGCTAGAAGGGCATTAATGCCCATGCTTGAAACATTTGCATGTATGTATGTATATAATTCCCAGGATTGTATCTAGTAATGACTGTCCATGTCCAGGAAGGTTGTGGGTGCTATCCCCGGTAAGAATTTATGGAGCCCCATCCACTTGTCCAGGTTCCTTTTGAACAGTGTCATAGAGGTGCTCTGCTTCACATAAATTGGTAGCCTATTCCAAAGATGCAGCAGTCTTTGGAAGACAAATCTGTCCCTCCAGCACATCCTATTCAAGTTGCAGGCCATATTTACATCCCTGGAATGGGTAGCTCTAGTCCGGTTTGATTTACAGATGTGCAGCAAATTCATTAGGTTTGGGTTGGAGATTGCTGTGTAAGCCTGGAATAAGTCTCCCGTAAGAAGTCTATATGATAATGAATATAGTGACAGGGATTTTAGTTAGTCTGTGTAAGGCACGTGCTGGAGTCCCTTGATCTTCTTTGTTAGAAACCTCTGAGCTCTCTCCAGTTGTTGAAGGCGCTTTGTATGGTACATGCCAAAAAAGGTGTTATACTCAATTATGGGCCTGATTAGTGGCAACTAGAGACGATGTCTTTCCTAATCAAGTGTGCTACGTTGAAAGCATAGAAAGCCTTCCTTACTACAGTAGACACATGGTGGTCAAAGTTAAGGTCACAGTCTACTTGTGATCCCAGATCCCTTACCACTTTATAGGCTTTAATGACCTGCTGTTCAGATATGTGGGGGGGGGGGTGGATTGGGGCAAGGTTTGTGATAAGTTTGGAGGGGATAAGGTAGTGAAATTTTCACCAAATCTGTTTTCTGCTAACTGTAAAACAAGACATAAATGAAAGTGTTTACTAGAAATTACTATAAGAAGTAAGCAGCAATAAAATTTAATTTAAATTGACATTATCAACTGTGTGAATCTTCTGTGGTAGCTCTAATCATAGAAAGTAGATAAACAGAGTTCCAGAGGTGTTTTTTTCTCAAATAAAAGTTAGAACTGCATCATGGCCACTGGCTATTAAGAAACACATAAATTAAATCATACAATTCAAAGTATAAACATAAGCATAAGTGAATTTCATGCTACGAATCTATTTGGTATACACAACAAGTGAACACATTTGTAGGAACATGCAAGTAACTTATCACATTAAAGAAGCATACATACTGGCAAAAATCAACATAATTTTAAAATAAGCACAACATGCAATGCTTGACATGGGTCTACTTCTAAATTTTGAACTTTCGAAATGTCAGTTTACTTATGGTCAATACCATAAAATTGAAGTTTTGAAACTTCAAAATTTAAATAAAACAAAAACATCTTTTTTTTTCTTTTTATTTACATTTTTGCAATTAAATATACCAACTGCGAGATCGCACTACAGTGAGGAAAATGGTAAATATATCATTCCATGCTGCACAGCGATTTCCATTTAAATGGTTCAAAGTTTCAAAACGTTGATATTATGGTCTCCACCATGAGAAAGTCAACGTTTTGAAAGTTCGAAATTTAGAAGTAGACCCCTTGTCATACATACTATATATACTATATAATGAAACACTGAAAGCATGGATGAATTTTGTTACTCAGACCTGGTAGAAATGGACCATTTAAAAGAATGCAAGGCATGTAGAATGCTAACAGAAAGTTCAATTTTACCAAAAACAGGAGAAATTTGTAATGTGTCAATACCTGTCCAAATGGTATGAGGTGGTGAAAAGATAAAAATAAGACTATATAAATGTGTACAGGTTGATCTCGGTTACATGGGCTTTTGCAAGCTGATAGTAACCACTTTGGAGATGCAGTCGTACTGCAACAAACAAACACAGATCAGATAACAAGTCAAGAGAATGATTTTCAGTCTCACTGGGCTCTAGCAATAGAAGCGAAAGGAAGAACAAATAAAGCAAACGTTCAGAAAAAAAGCATTATGATATAATTCACTTGAGAAAATACTGAGCTAGGCATACAAGATCAATATGAAAAACACTGATAATTTTATCTGAGACAAAGAATTCAGTCTGATAAAACAAAAATGGAAGGGGTACAAAGAACTTGGCAGAGAATCAACATTGGAACTAGATGACTTAATAGGACACAATAACCAGTCAGATCCAGGTAACTGCACATTACAGGAAACTGACAAAAATGAGGCACAAACACTGGAAAGAGAAGTAAGGAGAAAGCAAGTCAGGAAAGGAATATCGTGTTAGAATAAGTGCTTTAATGTTGAAAGATGTACAAAATGTTTTACCAAGGACTTTCCTGGAGAACAAGGTTAAATAAATGAATAAGTAAATAAATAAGAATAAGAAGAGAACAGATAACAGTTGTATGCCTTACATGTTGTACCCTGACATCTATAAATATAACAATTAAAAACTATCAGCAGAGAGTGAAAGAGAGAGAGAGAAAAATGAAATGTACTAGTTTGTATTAGAAAGCCATGAAAACAGACATTGCAACATGGAACTGGAGAGATGAAGAATCAAACTCAACAGCTAAGGAAATTTGGTGTAGAAACTGTTTAAAAATTAGATAATTGAAAAGTAGCTTTATTTTACTGTCAGGTTTAAGACATTGAATATAGCCCATATCAATTATTTCTGGTAGTATTCAATCTTTTTCTTTCGGCTTTTCCCGGTTAGGGGTCGCCACAGCGGATCACCTGTCCTACTTGGAGCAAATGTTAGGAAAAAGAAATATTATTGGAAAATTTAAGCCATATCCAACAAAAACATACAACAATGTACATTTCACATAAATAATGCATTTATTCTATGCATTTATCTTTTGTTGGGATCAAACAGAACTAAGAAGAGCCAAGAGAAAGTATAAAATAGGTTTGGCTAAACATCTTCTCACCAGTATAGGTTAACCATTAGTATCTTGCAACATTTTCACCACAGCCTCCTGCACATGGACCAGGCATGCTTTGCAACATTTTCACCACAGCCTCCTGCACATGGACCAGGCATGCTTTGCAACATTTTCACTTGTTTTGCTAAGCATAGTCTAATACCTCTTTGACAGTGTGTGCCAAAATGGATGGTAATACTTCCTGCTACAGATTTCCATTTCCATTTTATTTTTTTATTTTATTACCTAGAGACTTCACAATTTTAACATTTTGTTTTAATAGTAGATAAGGCTGCATATCAGAATTAATAATTTCATCCATAAAGACAAATCAGCTTCATTTTACGTGAAAACAGCCTATAATTCCACATTTCCTTTGCTCAACATATCTATAATAATTTTTTCTTTTGCTTGGAGTTGCTCTAAGTGTGCATTCCTCATCCTTAAATGGCAATGTTTGTGTGGCAACCTATCTAAATAGTGTAACAAAATTGTACAATAAACTAAAACTTACCCATCACTTAAACAGAAGCTCATTTAATTGAGTTCCATACTCCTGCAGCAATGAGTAACTGCAATAGACTGAAATAACCCAGTTAAACCATGCAGGCAGTATTCATGTGAACACAGTGAAATTTTCCCCTCATTCTCACCAGGAAATCATGCATTTTGTTGCTTTGTATACAGCTAGCCTTTCTTATTCAAAATGTTCATCAAGCTATAAGTTGTTCATGGTACTGCACAGTTATGTAGCAGGCCACTACACATGTGGTATTCCTGTAAAGCTGCACTATGTTTGTCTAACAACTGCTACACTCTTGCAGAAAGTTGTGTAGCAAGCAAACATATTTTGCATTAGTGTTCTTTCTGTCAGCAATTTGTGTGGTACAGCACCAATGTGGTACCCACAGCCTACATTCTAATACCCTTAGTGGAAATGTGGTTGTATAAAATGTCACCCACCCTCATCAAGGTTTCCAATAACTTTCTGCACTGCATACATTTCTGCTGCTATCCTTGCTCAACACATTTGTGTCCAGACTCCACAATCACGCACTTTTGTCAAAGGATTTACTGCTTCTCTGCATCACTTTTTCTATCCTGAACTTCATCTGCCTACCTATAAACCTCTGTTATGGTTTTGCCTACCCTGACCAGAGGCAGACTTTAACCCTTTTGACTCCCTATTGCAACAGAATGTTCTGTTGTTTACCCCCCCCCAAAAAAAAACTATGCAGTACCAACAGCCGAGTGGTAAAGAAGAACCTTAAAGCAAGGCTGTAGTTATGCATGTTTCAGTTATCACCTACTGACTTTATCTTAATGGGAGATGTCAGTTTTCACCTAGAAAATGATAGAGATATCTGTCAGAGCACGACTTGCAAAAATGATGTGCTTGATCCAAACCCCAGAGGAAAACTGTTACTGGACTTGTGTGTTAGTCATGGATTGTCCATAATGAACCCCTTATCCAAATGCAGGACGGATCAGATCTGGAATTGTTGCTGGAACACCTCGGACCAAAGATAGGTTGTCTACTATCTCATTATGCCTTAGACCACATATTCTGGACACTTGCTTCAAGCGCTCTGATAAAATATTAAATGATCATCACTTCTCCAGAAGAGCTTCTTTTTTATACTATGGGAGATAAAGACATGCTATGTACAAAAGAACCCTCTTTCACACCAGTCTATTTTGACAAGGTGACAAGGAGATGTGGCCAAAAGGGGATTTATGTTTATCAAAGGGATAACAGTAGGGGCAAGTAATGTGAGAGGCTGTCAGAATAAAGAATTAAGCTTTTCATGCAGTGATAGCAGGAGGGCATCCAGATTTGAATGACGGGTACCTACAAGACCAGTAAGACAGAAGCTGTGGCTGTGTAAATGCATGGATGCTGGTAGAATTTGTTAAAACCATGGAGAATGAGTTTTAGATGGCTTCAAAGAGGCTGTGGTAAATTATCCTTTGACTCATGATAAAAGCCAGGACATTGACTTGGCTATTGTCACTGAAGATGAAATCTTAATGAGGGTGAAAAAATGCTCATTTCAATTTGGAATATTGTTGGGAGGTAGAGGGGACATTTTGAGGAACTTCAGAGCCCAGCACATAACATATGATAAGATTTGATCCATTCCTGTAGCTGAGGTTTCTGAAGTGAAAAAAAAACAGTTCCATGGTATTAAGGGTGTAGGAGACACTGACATTAACTCTCTGGATATTGTTGAAGATTCATAGTTAATATGCCTTTTCAATGAGTCATGGCAGGCAGAGACATTATCTCTGGAATGGAGAACTGAGGTAACGGCCACCATTTTAAGAAAAGGGGAACAAGGGTGTATGCTCAGTTATAGAGGGATCATGCTTCTTAGACTTCCTATACCAGGATGCTAGAAAGGAGATTTCATGGGATAGTTGAGCCTCTGATTCAGGAGGAACATTGCAGGTTCTGTACTTGTTGTAAAACAGTGGATTAACAATTTGGGTTCACAACTACAATGTACATGTATTTTGTGGACCAGTAGAAGGCATTGCACTAAAGAGTGTTATGGGAGGTTGTATAGCAGTGTGTGCTCCAGTGCAGCAAATGCATGCATTCATTTTGTATGTTGGAGGAATGACAGCTTTGTATTCAATACTGGCATTAATTCATATACTCACCGGCATTAAGTCATATACATTCCAGGTGGGAGGAGAAGGAGTCTCCCAAGGGTATCTCTTGTCTCTCTTCCTGTTTCTGATTTTCATGGACTGGTTATGAGGATGCAGCCAAGGTTTGAAGAGAATCCATTTTGAACAAAATGTTTTGCAGCTTAGTTATTATGCAGACCTTGGGAGAGGGTCAGATGAGTTAGTGTTTTGGAGGCAAATTGAGTTAGGAAAGAAGCTATGGGAATGGGTCACTGATAGAGTACTTAGAAATGTGGACAAGTTTATGTGGGAACAGCCAAAACAGAAGGCCAATATGGCTGTTAAGCAATGTGATGCTAACAATTAGAGCAGCAAATAGGACATATAACTCACAGAAGAGAAGGAGGATGGAGGGAGGTAGACAAGGCAGGCAGAAGGTCAGTAAACGAGGTGAGAGCAACAATGGATCAAACTGAAAGAAAGTTGGCAGAAGAGATTGGATTGAAAATAAATCCTTTTCTATGTATACGGCAAGCAGGAGGAAAGGAACAACAGACCTGAACAGGCTAAGCAAAACTGGAATTGAAATCACAGAAGATGGAGGTGAGGGGCATCAGAGGTACTGAATGAATACTCTGCTTAATTCTTTCCAAAAGACATGGAGGAGAAAATGCCTCACCGAGGAGAGAGGTAGAACAAAAAGAAGAGATCAATGGACAAACATCAGGATAAAGAGAGAGATGAGGTGGAGAAGAAAATGGTTGTTGTTGTTGTTGTAATGGAAGGTAAGGCACAAGATGGGATACATTCCTAGGATCTTCAGAAACCTGACCAATGTGGTGGCAGATCTCCTACCAGGATTTTAACAGACCATTAGCCTATGCAGAAATGCAAGAGGACTGGACAATGGCAGGACTAGTAGTGCTGTACAATGAGTAGGTGGGAAATGTACAAGTTGTTAGTCTAATAGCAGTGGTAGGGAAATTCATGAAAAATATATAAACACACTTGGGGCAATTGGTTAAAATATCAATCAATTTTTATACAGCCATATTCATGGTAAGATCATCACAATAAAGTCATGAATAAAAACCTAAGGGAAAGACTATTTGCTTTCCTAAAACATAATCTCCATAAAAAGACTTAATGAGTTTGTGGCCAGAAGCAGCTGTGGGTGAAAGATAGTTCATTAGGAGAACCTGAAAGGTGGTTTTAATAGTCTTGTTCTACTTGGACTTCACTAGGTCTTTTGATCTGGTCTAGCACAGATGGCCCTTGGAATACTGTAGGACTCTGAAGAGGACAAATAATGGAGAGGTCTACTGTGGCATGTCTGAAGGGTAGGATGCAGAGGGTTGTAGTAAGAGGGATGATCTTAGGGATAAGGAAGTGAAGAGTAAGTACTGCAGGGGTATATGCTTAGTCCCATACTATCCACTTTTGACTTCATACATACTGCAGAAAACTGACAAAACTGTCAGCCACTTTGGGGACCATATAACGGTTGGTGCATCATTGGAGGATTGAGAAAGAGAGAGAGATCACCAAGGAATTTAAAGCTGACCAAATGAGCAAAAAAGATGCTTCTGAGGTTTGTAACATTCCTGATGTGATGGTTCAGCTTGGATAATGGATTGTATGGCAAGAGAGCAGAAAAATAATGTGAAGCTGTTGAACACATTTGATTTGGACTAACAGAAGCAGAGTGAGATGGCATTTACCACAGCAATCAAATTCAGGAATATATCCTTCAGTAGATAAGAGCAAAACGGTGATGCTTACACTCTGCAATATCCTGGTTAGACCATGCCTTGAGTATAATATTCAGTTTTGGAGGTCATAATAGGCAAGGGACATGAGGCTGCTGAAAGGATTCCAGAGGAAAGTCACCAGAAGGATGTGTGCAACGGAGGGGAAATGGCATAACCAGGGACTGGATGAGCAGCAGTTCTTCAGTCTAAAGACCAGAAGAGACAGGTCAAGTCTGATATTGGAGTAGAAAATCATGTCAGTGAGATGTGAAAGGAGTACCCTGAATAGGAAGGGTAGGTGTTAGGGCAGAGCTAATAGATTGTAAGGACCTGCTTATCCCTGGATCTACTAAACTACTTCTTCATAGAGAAGGTTGTGGACTTATGGAATGGACTACTCAATAAGTGTAGGTGAGAACTCTACAGGGGCGTACAAGAATGCATGGGACAGATGGGGAAAGGGTGATGGGGAAAGATAGGGAAGAAGAGAATTAAAATGTTAAATGCATTTAAGAGTAGATGACATTTTAATTGCCTGCTTCTGTCTTTTTTAATTTCTCTGTGTCTTTTGCGTTTCTAATACCATGACAGGAATGGACCCCATTCCTAAGTCAAAGTATGATTAAAGTTCATGAAATTAGTATTGGTTCAATCTTTGATGTTAGCCAGAAGTGCAGCACCCGCAATGTATTCATATGGAGTTGCATATATCTGTAGCATATCTAAGTATGACTGTAAATTATTTTTTATAAGACCCATTGCTCCTACTACTATTGGACTCTCTGGGTATCTTTCTTCCACATTGTCCTTATTGTGGCCTAGAAATCCTGATATTTTATGACTTTGTGTCTGTACATAAGACACTGTAGTCACCGGATGTAGCAATTTCAATGATAGATGCTACTTTTGTCTTCTTTTCATGGACTGCTACATCTGGTTTTCTCATGTCTATTTTTTGAACTGTTGGTAAAGGATTATCCCATGTGATGTAAACTTCATTTTCTATGATGCTTTGTGGCTCACGTATCTAGTGTTTTTCAGCTACTTCATTTTATAATGTTTGCATAATCCCCAGTGCAACACTCTTGCCACATTATGTCTTTCAGTATACAGTCCTTCACCTTCTATTAGTATATCACAACCAGCAACAACCAGCAACAAGATGTGTGACTGTTTCCAATTCTGTTTTACAAAACCTACATTTGTCTGTTTCTCCCACATGTTCAATGGACTTTGTAAACCAACATGTACATAGTCCACTATCTTGGGCTCCCAATATTAACATTTTCTCTCTTGGTTTAAATTCACCTCTCCTTAACCATTCCTGCATTCAGTCCTGATTAACATGAGGTTGTTCCCAGAGTTTTCTGTACTTACAGCTATATTTATGCATTTTTCACATTTCCTGCCTTCTGATGTGATCCTTCACCTTATATTATATTTTTGGCACGTTCAGTTGCTGCCTGATTTTTATCAACTTCTGGTTTGGTTTTCATTCCTGCTTGACGCTGATATGGTTCTCTAAACTATGCTGGGAAGTCATCTTAGACTTATTCTTTTCATGTTTCAAAACGTTCACTACATTTGGACCCTGTGAGGTCAACAGATATGTATGCAGTCCCACAATTGCAGATTAATACATATAATAAATTTCGAGGAGGTCCATACCTCATTCAGAATGGGGAATATATAGTCTTGGTGTGCATTGATTTTTATAAATCATTTGATGAGCATGAAGCATCCTTCTTTTTTTCCTGTCCAACCTATCCTACATCTTTTGGGGCCAGTCAGTCAATCCAAAACTGTAAGTTAGGAAGAGCAAATTGGTTTATAGCTTGGACTTTGTTCCTAGATGTCAGCACTGTTTTCAGTATTGATTTTGGTTTTCTAAAAGATTCCTTACAAAGTTTTATTCACATTCCTTCATTTTTTATTGATCTCTTATCAATTCCCAAATATTTATACACTCACTCTTACTCAAATTCTTTTATATCACATTCCTGTTCCAAACTGACGTTTTCTTGGTGCTGCAACTTTCCTGTTTTAAAGGCTGTTTTTGCACATTTATCAAGACCAAATGACATTCTTATATCCTCTGCAAAGGTTTTGACCACTTGCAGTTGTGATTAGAGTTTTACATCTGACGAAATATACAGTTTTACATCATCTACAAAAAGATGAGAAGTCTTTGGACTTGTTGCATTCTGGGAGCCAAATTGTAGCTATGACCTAATCTGTTAAGTAGACAGCTTAATGGGTTAAGCGCAAAACAAAATATCAGCGGTGCCTTTGCCTGTATTTCTTTTTGAATATCTTTGGGGTTGCCTTTTTTGTGTTGATTAATTTAACTTTCTCCTTTCCATAAATATTGCAACATATCAGATCTCTCTTTCTTTCCCATGTACATCTTTCTTTTTTATACCTTTCAAAAGTCTGTAGATTTTATTCATTATATTTTCACACTTCCTCAATTGCTTCTTTTTCCAAATGGCCCAAGGTTTGTAGGTCTATACAATGTTTTTCATAAATTTGTTGTATTCATGAACACAAATTTTTATTTGAAGCTTCTGACAGTTTGTCTTGTGGAAGTTGTAATGCCAACCACTGCTAGCAATATGTGATGGCCAACAATATGTGTTGTCCCCACACTGGGCCAGTAATCAAGGAGCCTGAATCATCATCACTGAAACTGGAGAGGGACATGCACTTGGAATACAAATGGATACATTCAGTATTTCCAGATGCAGACCTCTCTGCATCAAGCACAATTTCCCTTAAGAGCACACAGGGAACACACTCAGCCCGGGGTCTGGGTTTCTCTATCTGTCTCCATCCAGGTCCCCAGTAAGACTCCCCACTGGTACAGCTGTAGGGTTAGGCCCTCAGCTGAGTCTCCAGGCTAAGTCCTCCAGCTCTCTCTCTGTAAACCCAGTGCTTTGTGTCCCTGCCCCGAGTAGCTGACACACGCACCCTTTAAGATTTAATTTTCACACACACATATCCTGGAAAGGCTGCCACAGATTACCCACGCTATCAACCTTGCCCAGCCTCTAAGGTAGTTATCACTGCTGCCAGTCAGTTACTATAAGGCTCTTAAAAGGGTATCCAATTATACTATGGAATATTAATACTAATATAAATGGTTCACCAAGATGGCTAGGCCTTCTGGAGTGGCCCACACAGTATCACCAAATAAATATAAGCACTCTACAAGGTTAGATACTTTCTGCAAGGACCAGTCACAATAAAAGTTTTAAACATATTTAATAATAAATAATAAAAGAGCATGAAAATATTGAATATATATTAACAGTAAGCCACAGAGTTCAGATCACAGGAAGTATTGAAAAGAACATTGATGGACAGACTCAGACAAATAAGGAAAACCAATATCTAAACTAAGCTTCACTATATTCCTGACTAAAAGAATTACTGTTCCCTAGTTAATTACTTACTACCACAAGGCAAGGTGCTGTGGGTGAGGGTCTTTCTAGTCAGGCTTCTCAAACATAATACTCAATACTCTCAGATTTCTCTTTGTAATATCTAAACTATAATTTCCAGGAGGTTTTGCAGAATGACCTCATCTGATCATATGACTCTAGGTTTTCACAGTATTCTCCTTTGAAGTTGAGACAGGAAGTTAGCACAGACGGCCACGATACACATCCAAATGTTGATGGCAATGCCTGGGGGCTCCCCTCTTTTCACTGAGCTAAAGAACAAAGGCTCTTCCCCAGACTCAGCATCTCTGGTCTTATTCAATACTGTGGGAAGCCTTTTAAGGGTTTACCCGCTCATTTACATTTCCCTTCTTTTTCTTGAAGTTAACCTCTACTGTGCTAGTATCCTCTACTAAAACATATACATTTAATTCAGCTAGAATAATACATGTACATTTCTCTTCATTTCAGCAGGGTGCACTGTTGATGCATTTCAACACAAGCAAAGCTCACAAACACATTTTCAGTGCAAGCATCTGTATAAAATAAGCTTGATATACAAATGACTTGCAGTTCTAATACATTTGTAATACAAGCATCTTGTATAAATCAGTTTGATATTCAGATGACATATCATTCTTTACAGAACTCCATTTGGCTATACTGGCACTTGCTCATATCATCACAGAAGTATTTTTCTTTCCTCTAATTTCTGTCTTAATTTTTTTGTATATCTTCTGTCTGGAAATTCTGGGCTTCTTGCTTATTAGAACAATACATAATTTCTTTCTTACCTCAATGGTCCATACTATCGTCTTTATGGCTCTGTTTTGGCCTATCAGTTTTTGTGATTTTGTGGACTGGTACTTCCTGCTGCAACAGGGGGGAGCATCCTCCCCTTGAGCCTAGCCTAGCACCATTGTAGGAATGTTTCCGTGTCTTGAGGATTCTAGTGTACTTTTTTCTAGTCCTGACACCAGTGTGCCTACCAGGATTGGGCACTTTTTTCCTGGGTCTTGTGCACCCAGCTATCCTTTTTATTTTTTTAACCTAAGACTTGAGCATGCATTTAGTTTCAGCAATACTACTCTCCTTTGTTTGCTGACTTATCATCTTTTTATTTGGACCAGAAGAGACAGGTCAAATGTGATACTGGAGTACAAAATCATGTCAGTGTGAGATGTGAAGGGGGCACCCTGAACAGGAAGGGTGGGGGTTAGGGCAGAGCTAACAGATTGTAAGGACCTGCTTCTCCCTGGATCTCCTAAACCACTTCTTCATAGAGAAGGTTGTGGATTTATGGAATGGACTACTCAATAAGTGTAGAGGAGAACTCTACAGAGGCATACAAGAATGCATGGGACAGGTAGAGAAAGGATGAGCAGTTGCCATATGAAGGTACTTTGTAGCCTTTCTAAGGAAACTAGTACAAACATTCAGTTGAAGTTGCACAGCAAGAGAAGGAACAGGAAACTGTGGAAACTTTGACACAGTCAGTGTTGTGGAATGATAGGCCAGTGAGTTCCCATATGAAAGAGGAATGGATGACACATGCTTCTGCCATTAGGCAACTATAATGTAATACCAGTTTCATGATGTGACATATTTAAAACATACATGTAGAATAGTTAGCTAGATCAAGCCCCTGTCCAAGGAAGGTTATAGTATACCCTCACAGAGGTCTTGTTTGTTTTCTGTACTCATATTCAAATCATCACTTCTAGAAATACGTGAGAGGAGGAATCAAAATCTACATTTAATGTCTATACACACCCTCCCTTTTATTCATATGAAATTCCCGAAGAATTTTACTCCATATCCTCAGAAAAGTAATTACATTATTCTCAATGGCAGCAGTATTTAATAACACATTTGTCAGCACTTTCTTTCTAAGAAGATGATTTAAAAAACAGCTCTGCTTGTTATTAAGTCTGTATATCGTAAGCTACCTTTTCACATCAGTTCCCTGCCTGCCTCTTACAGAAACCATACAGATGGTATCTGACTCGTGTTCAGTCGCTTCCACTGAGTAAAAGATACTTATGACATGCTGCAGACTGTGTGACATGATGTAATGTTATCCAACTTTCAGAACACTGATCATAGAATTCTAAAAACATCTGCACCATGAAACTCCTAATTAAAAAACATTGGAACAGCAAAATATGGCAAAAAGTACATATATATGTATATATAAACAGACAGTAAATTAAGAGCTTGTTAGGCAGGGAACAACTCTCACACCTGCATGAAGGATATTGCACATCACTCACATCCTTTTGTACTTTTATGTTGCCACTCTTAGGTGACTAATAAATAATGACAAAATTGGATTTGTGGTAGTTTATTACTCTTGGCACCTCTCTAAAGCTGCCTCGTGGGATGTTTTACATTTCAGTAACAAACCATTAATTTAAAAAAAAAAAAATCTATTTAAGAAGCAACCAGCAATGATACTATTAAGGAAACAATCAACTTAAAACATAAAATGAAAAAATACATTTCCAGACCCTCTCATAGTTCAGGCCAAATGAAGCCAAGGTGCTAAAGTTTTATGCAAATATACTTTCTTTTAGTTTCAACAACTATTTTAAAGACTTCAGACAACTCAAAATGTGTGCATTTGTTCTAAAACTGTCAGGTAAGGAAATGAATAAAGTAAAAATCATTGCAAGGTCAAACTTTTGCTTGCTAAGTATTATAATGGGAGATTAGATTGTGATCCACTGATGATCCAGACAAGAAAGCCTTTCTATGGAAGAAGAATGGGAGATTAGATTGTAGTTCACTGATGATCCCGACAAGAAAGCCTTTCTATGGAAGAAGAGGAAGAGTCTGTGTAACAGGCAGGCTGGAGGAGAAGGCAGCACTGATGCTAAATCTTTGTTGACTAGTATGCCAGCTGCTGCTTTTTGAGTTTTATTTTGGCATTCAGAGGGCACTATTGCTACTACTTCTTCTTTGAGTTTGGAGATGAATAGACGGTTTACTAGTACAACAACAGCTGGGCAACATTCAGAACTTATGGCTCAGGACTCTTTTTGTCCCAATAATGGATGCACATGGCAATGAGGTAGATGCCAAGGAGCAACACAGAGTTACCAATATTAAGCATGCATCTTGCGGTGACATTGTGATATCAGAACAATTCTCTAGGGACTTTGTTATGGCTTTCTATCTGGCAATACCATAAGTAACTTTAACAATATGATGAATGTTTCTCTTGTGTACACATATTAGTTCTTAATGTGGGTCTAAAACTCATACTGTCTGTTCTTCCACAATTACATCAATTAAAAATTGATTTGTTTTACTTGAGTTGTAAGTTACATTTAGTAGCAAATTGCAGTAATAACAGCGGAAGACATGCATACATACATGAGTGACTTATCTTTATAGTAAGATTGACTCTGCAATTTGGATGAGTCTGTTGACAATGGAATGTATTTTTATATGTGGATGTGAAAATAGAAAGGTTTTACTTATGAGTCGCCAATAATATTTTTGTCTCACTGTTTAGCAGAAATTAAATACCAAAAATGGCAAGCCAAAAAACCTAAAACAAAAATCTTTTTTTTGGTGGGGACACAGCTCCCCTAAAATTATATACCAACTCTACAGTCACACAACAGTGAAGAAAAGCAGGAAAACCCCTGAAAAGCACACTGCCAGCTCACACAATACAATACATCGTCTAATTTCAAAATTATGTACAGTCAGTTGCACAAAGCAAATAAATATTGCTTTCACTGCACAATTCAGTGTGCCTTGACAAAACATTTTTTGCATCTAAAATGTCAGTAGCATATTCATGTTGATAAATTCTATTGCGGATTTCTCTGGAAGTCCTACCAATATAAAATGCATCACATTTCATACACATAGTTGCATAATGTATCTAGATTTACAATTAAAGGTCCCAGTTATGTAAATCACCCTATTTCTTATCAAGATCTTGTTAGTACCCACTTTTATATAATTGCAATAACTACAGTCCTGGCACTTAAACATACCATTAGATGTATTAACAGATATCTTAGAAAGAAAATTCAAACGTTTCTAAAAGAGGTCACTTACATTGTCAGTCCTTTTTCTCATGAAACAACGCATTTCCCCTACATTCTCCAAAGTGTCAGGAAAACCATTAAAAATATTTCAGTTGCATCAAGCTATTTCTTTAATCTTATATTTATCTGCTGAGGTTTTAACAACTAAACATAGCCTATAGTCTTTATTAACGACCTGTTCACAAAAATTTGTATTTTTTAATTTACTGCAAGGTCAATACTTGCTAGATCTAAAACTGCTAACTTCATCATAGTCTTCTTCTTGAGTATGTAAGTAATTTTGAAGTTAGACTTGATGGCGATGATGATTTACATTGAAGGAGTACAGTTTGCAGTTTAGGTTAAATGCCTGAACCCATTCAGATTTCAATGACTTTGAACATTTTAAGATTTATCTGAAAAGAGAGAAGTTGATGCATTAATTATGTGAAATGTTTGTGTTATTAACTCACTCTGAATAAGTCTCTATTAGAGACTAACACCTTACTCATGCTATTAAATTGTTTCTTTTTCATAGATTCATAGGTTCATAGGTAGGTACTAGGCAACTGGCCCTCGGGCCTATATAATCCTAGCTAAAAAGGTACCCTGGCTTTCACCACCCAAGAAAATTATTTTCCTGTGCCCCTATTGAGCAGAGCCACAGAGGTGATCCCCAGGGTGAATTTCCTATCTCCCATCCAATCATCAAGATTTTTCTTGAAGAGTGCTAATGAGGAGCTTTGTTTGATATAGATAAGTAGTTTGTTACAGAGTATGGGAAGTCTCTGGGACAGGACTCTATCCCTCCAGCATGTTCTGTTTATTGTGGTGACAAGGTTTAGGTCCCTAGAGCATGTAGCTTGGAGGGATTGTGATTTCTTTAAGTGGAGCATGTCCAGCAGCTCTGGGTTTGACATAGCTTTATATGTTAGGCAGAGTTGCCTATAAGTAGGCGATTTGTGATGGAGTAAAGCTGGAGTTTTTTGAGACAGTCTGCGTAGGGCATCTGTTTGAGGCCAGTAATCCTCTTTGTGAGGTATTTCTGCAGCCTTTCCAGTTGTTGTAGTTGTCTTGTGAGGTACATACCAAAAGGGGTGCTGTATTCTATAATGGGTCTAATGAGTGACGAGTAGAGGGGAACAATGACCTTTTTTTTCCTGGTTGAGAAACCTTTTGTGATGAAGTGTGCAATGTAGAAGGATTTCCCGACTACTGTGGTGATGTGATTATCAAAGGAGAGACTACTGTCCACCTGTGTCCCAAGGTTTCTTATCACACTTTCATTGTTAAGTAGACTACTGCCTATGTAGTAGTTCATGGGTACAGAATTTTTACCAAAAGGGATGACAATGCACGTTTTGGCACTTGAGCATTTCAAGTTTGTGGTTACTTTATTGTTTATGTCTATAATTATGTAATTGAACAAACTTTTTTTGTTCAAATAACAACTCTTTTTTGTTTGATGAAAGAATATATGGGCACATTAAAGACAGGGGCATGGGTGCTTTTGTACTCCTACGTGGGGAAATCATATGAAGGGTCTTTTCTGAAATTAAGAAAATTCATGCTTAAGAATTTTTCAGCAACAAATGCTTTATTATTTTTGCTTTATTGATTGTCAACTATTCATATGTAAGAGAAGTTCCATGGAATACAAAATAATTTACAGCATTTAATTATCATATTTGGTTTTCAGTGTACAGCTGTTTGGGACAATAAAGTGATTACTTATTTAGATGGTGCTTTTACTGGTACACCAATAAAACCTATTAGGTCAAGCCTGTATCATAACCTCCACATTGGATTATTTATTTGGGATATGTTTTCATCATCCTCAACTGATGGTTGCCAGACTCAGGGTAAACTAAATTGTACTGAAAGATTACTCATGAAAAAGAGTTTTTCTTAGAGGCAAAAATATCACATATATATATATATATATATATATATATATATATTTCACCATATGGGCTATAAGAAAGATGCTATGGTAAAAGATTTCAGATCTACATTAAGGGCAAGTGAGCTGGAGTAAGCCGATTATAGAAGAACTTTAGAGTCTGATAATATTGTTTCTCCAAAAGAAAAGGGAAGAAGTTTGGAAAATAATATTCAGATTGTAAAATATTCATTTTGTTCATCAGTATAGTACTTTAGTCATTCAAGTTTGTTTAAGTCATGACATTTTGGTGGTTGCTGCTCTCTGATACCACCCTGAGAGAGAAATAATTTAAATAATGTCATGTTATAGGAATAAACATTTGGGAGACTGTTTGGTGCATAGTTACTTAATCATCCTAATATAAATGTGATGTTTATTTTGCTTCACTGCAAGGGTTCTTTTCATAGAGGAAGGGTATTTGGTTTCTTGTTTTTGTTATCCCCTTTTGCATGTATTAATAATGTCACATTCACTGCAGGACAACGCTTTCAACATTTTCATGAAAGAGGGATTTATGCTTTATCTTATCCTTGTAATCCTTTTTTATAGGAGAAATGAAGAGAAAAGATGTGCATGATTACAATAGTTTACTAGGAATTTAAGGTATAACAGCCCTAATAGTAACATAATTTATTATTTTAAATTAAAACATGCTGGCCAAGCAGCAGGTTTGAAAGCCACCATTTTATAACAAGTACATATTTCTTTGAGCTGTTCAAAGTCTTTAAAGCAGTTGTTAGAATGAAAAGAACATATATTTATATTAAAGTGTAATAGGTTGGTTCCTTTTGGCTGTAATTCTGAGTGCAAATGGAAAGGTGTTTTAATTGATTGTTTCTTTAGTTGTTTTCTAGTCATTGATTGCTTTTTAATAGATTTTTTTAATTATTGGTTTATTACTGGAATTTTAAACCTTCTTGAGGGCAGCTTTGTCATAATAACAGGAATAACAAAGTACTACCTAAGCCATTTTTTTCATTATTTATTTATAATAGGTTATGTGTTATCATTTAATAAAATCAAATACTCCATTTTCTCCAAGGAGTGATAGTTTGCAAGTAGTGGGATTGCTGAGGGATAGCCCTCACATGGGAGTTGCAAGGGGCTTGTATGCTGTAAACCAAGTTGTACCTTGATGTGTGAAACTATGAATGTTACTAAAGCCCATATCAATTAGTCTGCAATTCACAAGCACTGTATAGCATATAGTATACTAGTGCTGATACTTGCCAACTCTCCAAATATTAGCATGAAACTGATATATGATGTGGTAGAAATATTGAAACAGAGCATGGTTATCAATAGCATCTGGAGACTGGTAAATCATTCTGGCTTAAAATTCAAAGAAATGCAAAAGATAATCTGTTTCCATTTTACAAAAGCAAGAAGAAGATACTTGGTCTTCATTAGAGTTTCCTAGATGCAAATGATATGGGAGCTTGTACAGTAGTTCAAAAATAAATGGAATTGCCCTGATTGCTAAATACAGACCATTGCAGATAATTCAGAATACAGTGTCTAAAAGATCAAATGAAATTGTACTTTCTTTTACCATTCTACCTAAAAAGTTACTTAATCAAACAATTCACAGAAAATAAAGACTAAATGCACTAAAGGTAAAAAAACATATAACTGAATTCAGCAATATAAAGTATAATTTGAAAAATGGAGACTTTATTACTGCATCTAACTCAGAACAACTCTAGAAGAATCACACAAAGCTTCCTATTAGTGTAGTTATGGGACATTTTTTTACCAAATGTCATTATGTACCTATATCTATCCCACTGCTGTAAACATCCACAAAATGGAAGTATCCAGCTACATGAGAATAAAGTACATGAATTGACTGACATCTCGTGGTTAAGTTTTAAACCAAAGTACATCCTGAATGATGCTTTCAACTCTGTGACGCTGAATTTTTAATCTAGTGTTCACAAAGGATATCTATTCTACATTTGCATAAATAATCTGGAGACAAATGCTGAATAATGGACTGTGTGGTCAGTATACATCGTGCTTACATTTCTTATTGCAAGTCAATCAGGTCTTTGCTTTAAGTTTCATTTCTATGGCATAGTGGGATCAAAGCCCTGGCTACAATCTAGATGACCAAAGAGCAATTTGCATGATGATCACTGGAAGAGCCAGGGGGAGGATAGTAGTACGTGGATAATACCAGCTCATCATTTCTAGGAAGAGGGAGACAGTGGCTTCATTCAAGCGAATACTCCCATACATTCACAATGGCCTTAAGATCAGGGGATGAGTCTTGGCAATCCCCAGTCAGTGTAGATAGCTCTTGGGGAGGGTATTCTTGTGCATGGGAGCATGCACCCACCATGGTTGAAAGAGTAAGATGCTCCCATGGTGATAATGGTTTCCATATCTACCACCAGAGGGCAGAGTTAAGAGAAATCTGCAATGACTTTGCCCATGATTGCTTGACGGCTTTGTGAATGGTTCTCACTCGAGGGATGAAGCAGAACCAATCAGTTCTACAGCTCAATGGTCACTAAGTCAACAGGGAGCATGGAAAAAAATCAGATACCTGTTTTTACTTCCCTTCATGCAGATATAATGCTAGCTGTTTATGAAACTATGAATTTGCATGTGCTTTAAACTACAACAAATCTATTGACAAGGTTTGAACATAATTGTATAGCATGACATGAACATATTTAAAAAAAAATCACAGATAATAGTAGACGTCTATGAGCATACCCCATGTTACTTGGTCTTCTTAACTTATGTTCAGAAGAATTACCTTGAACCACAAATTTTGTAGAGGCAAGACATTGATGCCTTAGTACTTTGCTGAGTAGAAAAGATACAGATATGAAAGATATGTTGATTTATGAGAGTGTGTTCAGATGACTGGTTTTCTCACTAAGGCACAAGGTAATGTTAATCAAAGGAGGACTTAAAAGAATTCTTATCAACCTCACATCCTTAATGTGTTAGAGTATTTGTTCATATTTTCTGCCTTTGAAATACCTTGGCTTAGTCACACAAGTACTTAATTTGGAGGATATCAATAAGACAGTGGTCAAATTTGAGAAGGGGAATTGTAGATCGCAACATCTAGTGTATTTAGCAAAATGCACAAAGTGCCCTTGTTTTTACATAGGGAAGACCGATAGATGTCTTAGGCAGAGAATTTATGACCACTGTTATTGTATGAACAAAAAAGATGTAAACAATGCCCTATGGAGACATTTGGATGGTAACAAAATATGTGAAACTTTCCATTTTGGTATACTTGATATAGTTAGAGGTAATCCCAGGGGTGGTAGTATTAAGAAGAAACTGGGAGAGTTGGAGGCTAGATGGCAAATTAAGGTGAATGCCTCTGTACATCCTGGTATTAATGACCACATATCTATAAAACCTATTCTAGAAAACTTATTCTAGAAAACTTTAGTTGATGGTTCGCCAATTGAACTGTCTTGTTATTGTCTTACAAAATAATTACTATTATTAACTAGCATGGTGGGTGCATTTAGTAGTGTACGCACTAGAATGTTTTTACAGTTAGGATGAATGTTTTTCAATGCGTCGCATAGAGATAAGGATGAGTTATTTAATAAGCATTTTAAATGCGAATGAAAATGTATTTTATAGTTAATGAAAAGGGATTAATACACTGGCACTTTAAAGCTTTAATATGAAGAAATTCAATTAATTTTCGATTGGTTAAAGGCTATATATAAGCTGTGAGTATTTTAATTTGTGTGCTCTGATGAAGTCTATGCTATTAGATGAAAGCGCTTAACAACTTGTATTTTGGGAAGAATAAAGTGGTTTTGGAGACATTTTTTCAACTTGGTTGTGCTAGTGTAATGTTCATGCTGCATTTTGGAACAGAATTTTAGTGTTCAGTTTACAGTGTTGGCCGTTTCCAGCTTTATTTCTCTTTATATCGTTGATTATCCAAAGCATGGATTCCCTAGATGAACTACCATCGATTTTTTCTCCCAGGAGGGAGGATATAAGAGGTATTCAGTCTGAAATGGAAATCATGAAGGGTGAACTGACTCGTTTACTTGATTTAGTCAGTCAGCCCAATTACAATGGAAAGGGAGCAGAGCAGATGACACCATCACGCATGCAGCAATGGAGTGTAAATGTTGACCCCCTACCAAATGGACAAGTGAATGGCGGACAACGGAAAGAGAGAACCTCTTATGAATCCCATCAGGGCGATTTAGGTCATGCTGGCCAGTCCACCAGTGGCATTGGATGTGGGTCGGAGGCTGACTATAATATTTCCGGCGTGAAACCAAAACGGATGGCCCCCAAGAGAACTTACACCATGGGAATGAATCCTTTGCATGCAGGTACTGTTTCTAATCCCTACCATGGTAAAAATGTCAGCTCAGGAGCGCATTATAGTTTCAATAAATTCATTACAGCTGACTTTGACTTTAGTGGTAGAAAAAATATCGACGACGAAGGTGAGGACAATGTAAAAAATGATATAAGTGACAACAAAACACTTAAAGATCTTATTTATGATTTTGGGAAAAAGCTGAAAATGCTCAAAAGTTTACCGCTTGAAAACGTTTATTTGAAGAAATGTTTAGATACTGACATTGTCCCTATGGGACTTAGGTTTTTTAAATACCCTATGGGTATTGATATGGACTCTGGTACTGTGGCCGAATGTTCAAAAATGTTTGACAACTTTGGGTTCACATTTATGAGGTTTATTATGGACTGTAATGACAAGAAAATTTGCATTTTGTTAGCTGAACTTGAAAAGTTGAATGATATTATATCTAATGATTTACTATTTGATGAATGTGAATTTTGTTTGAACACTCAATACACATGGGTGCAAAATTATTTAGCTGCCCCCTCAAACCCCCCCCCCCAACAACAACACTGTTCAGCCTCAGCCTCTATACTGGCTTTTGGCCAAGTGAATGGAGAACACCTACAGTCATTTCTCTAAATAAGGGAGGACCTTCCACAGACCTAGGCAATTTCAGACCCATAAGTCAGACCAGTCTCATTTGTAAAGGCTTGGAAAGACTTACCATTGAACTAATTAATAAGGACATAGAGAACCTCCAAACACTGAAGCCATCTCAGTTTGGATTCATCAAGGGTAGGTCATGCTTACTCAGCCTGGTGGACTTTTCTGAAAAGGTCACCAAAGCAATGGATGAAGGTAAAACGGTACACACTACATACCTTAACCTGGCCAAAATGTTTGATGCAATTCCCCACTCAGGTATAGCAGAAAAGTTAAATAAACTGGGAATAAACCCCTGTGTCACCCAGTGGATTGCCATCTAGCTCACAAATAGGCTGCAGGAGATTAAAATAGGGGTAGCTACCTTCACATAAGGACCAATCACCAGTGGAGCCTCCCAGGATTTAGTGCTGGGACCTGTCCTGTTTGGTATCTACTTCTCTGAATTAAAAATCAATACCAAAGGTCTCTAACTGACTAAGTTTTCAGGTGATTGCAAGCTAGGAGCAGTCAATGAATCCACAAATGACTTAATACGCAGGAAGGTTTGTCCCAAACAAATAATTGGTGCACCATGCAAAAATAATGGACTGAAACTAAATGCCAAAAATAATGCATTATTTTTTTCTTTGGGAAGTCAGCTACCCTGAAGATCTACCATACTGGCAATCTGCCTTTAAGAATTGACCCAGTTGTTTGGGAATTGGGAACTTATGTGGACAGAGACATAACTTTCGACTAACATGTTTCCATTGTCATAAGAAAGTACAGTGACCTAACTTTCAATCAACATGTGTCCATTGTCATAAGAAAGTCCTTCTATATTGCACAGCTTATACAGAAAAGGATTGTATCTGGATCTAGAGATGTCACTGTCCCCTTTACTTATTCCTCATTAGATCAGTCATTAAGTATAATGCTCCCTTTGGCATTGATCTGTACAAATACATTGCAAGAACTGGAACACTCACAGAGATACCTAACTGGATGTGAGGCCTAAGCAATATGTCCTGCATGGACTGATTCAAAGCCCTGTCACTATACTTGGTATTCTACAAACTGCAAATAGGTGACCCGTGTCTGTCATACAAGGCATTCCCTGACCTAATACTGATGGATTTACTGCACATCAGCAAGTCCAATGGCATCAGAAATACTCAGTCCAGGGATCTAAGTCCTCTTCTACCACATCAGTATGGAAGGAAAGGTATAGCTTGCAGATGATGCTGCTGCTCTAGAACAGACTCCCCTTCCATGGAAAACAAAGCTTGTCCCTGTCCATATTCAAGTGCAACTTGGATCTATGGATGGGAAACAACGTTTACACCAGGAGTGGCCCATGTACTATTAATGGACAGAGCCAGATTCTAAATGCTTTATCCTATGGGTTCTCCCAAATGATCTATGGTATGATCTCAGTGATTCTCACTAGGGGCAAAATATAATTATCAACCATGGGATGGGTAAGGCCAATCTAAAACAAAATGGATTAGGTTAATTCGAGATCCAAACTGGAAACTGGCTAGGGTTAAAATGGCCCACAAGGAGAGCTAGCCTAGCAATTACCTATGAGCCTATTAACCTATAAAATATTAGACAATTGATGGTACTCAAATCATTCAGAAAGATTGTACTGCAACTGGCACTTGCTTATTTTTGGGAGAATATCCAGAAGTTGAAAAGACTAAAGAAAAGTGTTAGCAAGGTTTTACTGCCTAGGAGTTGTTACATTTATATAAAGGCGTTTTTCTTACTGCACTGACTGCAAAAAATGGTACTCACTGGGCAAATTTAATATTCTATAGTGTCTCTATCCATAATATAGGTACCATACAAGAGACTATCAAGAGTCATAGTGGGGCATCTAGTAATATCTGCAAAGGATACATATAGTGCAATAAACTACCTGGAGGCTGACTCTTACTGTCAAATGACATCTATAGCCCTCACCTATATTAAATCTAACAACAAAAATTTGTTATTATTAAGATAAAAAAAAGTTAGAAAAATAATAAAAAGTAGAATAAAGCACTGATCACAAGTTGTATATCTGAAAACAGCATTGCTGATAAGACAGAACCAACTGTAACTACTTTAGTTAAGATTAAAATAAAATGTAACTAGATTCTAAAGCTAACACACCCTAACATAACTCTCAGTAAGCTACAGAAATATATAAAAATTAACTTGCAATTTAAAAATAACTAAAAAGTTCAATTAAGGAACAAAACTACCCTACTCACAGCCTACTGAAATCAACAGGAAATAGCATTTTCAAGCAAAAAGTAGGAAAAACAGATAAATGGAATGCATTGATATTTGAGCTGTGTAATGTTGTGATTCTGTTACATAATCCATGATGCATGCAGTTAACAATATTCAGAATAAATGCTGTCTTCCAAAAAACAAAGAGTCAGAAAAATAATCCACAACTGACTTGATGGCTGAAATAAAAGCTTTGTTAGGATTATTGGATCATGCTTCAAGAAGATAAAACCCAGCATTTCAGCTATTTCCAGAACTTGTGTCTATTCCTTAACAAATCTCTGCAGAAAGATTGGAACAAGGAAAACACTGTCATTATAACTATACAAAATAAGACTTTAAGCAACTAGAAGCTGTTCTTTTAAGAAATTAATCTTCTGACTGTGCCTTGTGAGATTATTCTGATTACTCTCTCATTCTTAATTCAGAGGTGATAGCTTGTATTCTAAAATGGTAAAATTATTTAAGGTCAAATTTCTTTGTCCATTAGGAGGAGGAGGAGCATCTTGACTGATAAATACCTTCCCCCAATCATGTATACAGTTGGAACTCATCCGATGTGCCTTTCATTTACTTCATAACAATCCCCACCAAACTGATCAAAAATCCTTTCCAGTTTGTCTGTTGTTGAAGCATATGACCCTAACTTCTTCATTCATGGTTTGTCAAAGACTTCTTGCACATAACCACACTCTCTCCTCTTCGTATTTCTCATAGTCAACTAATAAGGAATGTGCACTTACCATATCATTCCCAAACATGGCTTATCTTCTGACAAATTATTATGTCATTTCCCTGTTTTGTTTCTTTTAGCCAACATGGTTGAGGAGATTGTCTGTATTCAAACTGTATAATTCTTTAAGTTATTTGGCATTTTTCCCCAGGACTGATTAGCTAGCTTTAGCCTTGGATACAGACTATTCACTGAAAGCACATTTCACTGAAACACATTTGACTGTGCACAATTCACTGAAAGCTGAATTCACTGAAAATACAATTCACTGAAACACATTTCACTGAAAGTTATATATGGCCTTTTCCCCACTGTAGTGCGACACTGGAGTTAGTATATATAGTAAGGGGGGTGTGGTATTTTGAACTATATACATGGATACTACCAATTACAATAAAATACTCTTTTTTGAATATAATATATATCCAAAGTATGTGAGGGTCTACGCCCCCCACACCCTCCCGTTACTATATATACTAACTCTAGGGTCACACTACAGCTGGAAAAAGGCCATATATAACTTTCAGTGAAATGTGTTTCAGTGAATTATGTTTTCAGTGAATTGAGCTTTCAGTGATTGTGCACAGTCATTTGCCTTTCAGTGAAATGTTCTTTCAGTGAATAGTCCTAGACCCATATATATATATATATATATATATATATATATATATATATATATATATATATATATGGGTCTACTGCTTTTCATCGAATACCACATATTGAAAAGAGCAGTAGACCACTAGCACGAAAGTGCACTTAATCGAAAGTGCACTTTTGTGAACTCAGCTTCTATGAACGGATCGCACCACAGTGGAGGACAGCAGGAAAACATGCTATGTCCTCCACTGTGGTGCGGTAGGTACGGACCTTAGGGTTAGGGCACGGGTCATGGTAAGGGGATAGCTAGTAGGGCTATTACCTTACCATGACCCGTGACCTAACCCTAAGGTTCTTGACTACCGCATCACAGTGGAGGATAGCCTGTCCTCCACTGTGGTGTCACGATCTTAGGTTAGGGCACAGGTCATGGTAAGGGGATAGCCCTACTAGCTATCCCCTTACCATGACCCGCGCCCTAACCCTAAGGTCCGTAACTACTGCACTAAAGTCAGTAGTAGCCCATTCGCTGAAGCGGGTTTTGCGAAAGTGCACTTTCGATTAAGTGCACTTTCACGTAACCCAGGGTCTGCGGTGCGAGTTCGAAGAAGTGTATTTTCGAACTTATACAGTAGACCCATATATATATAATATATATATATATATATATATCAAGGCTATATCTGTAAAATGCATTGCAATAATCTTATGCAATTTTCAGGAATTCAGGAGATAATGCTGGGAAATTGCCAGCAAAATATCCATAAATATCCATAGACCATTCAATTTTCATAGACAAAGAAGCAGCTGCATTTTCTATTTAAAAATTGTGACAGAATTGTTTTTCATTAAGCTACACCATTTAAAAAAATGAAAATCTCATCATTACATATAAAATATATAGCTTGTTTAGGACCAGACCCATAACAATAGTATATATTTATATTTCTGATAATTTTAAATTGAATATTTTGCGAGTCTTGCAGGTTGCCAGTTTCTGATCATCAGTTTGACCTTAACTTGGCCCTGTCTATAAAAGTCTTGCTCTGTATTGCTTTTATATTTTATAACATTATCAAGAGAAATTCACCTAGCATATTACATGAGCAAATAGCACTTAAGCAAGAAGCCAACAGCATCACAAATGTGTGGCTCTCAGTCTGTAGATACCAAACATTTAAAATAACAGAAAACATGTCAGGAAAAATACACAAGATTTGTGAAACGTAACGAATGACAAAAATATCCATGCATTCCATTCATCTGTTTTTCCTACTTTTTGCTTGAAAATGCTATTTCCTGTTGATTTCAGTAGGTTGTGAGTAGGGTAGTTTTGTTCCTTAATTGTACTTTTTAGTTATTTTTAAATTGCAAGTTAATTTTTATATATTTCTGTAACTTAGTGAGAGTTATGTTAGGGTGTGTTAGCTTTAGAATCTAGTTACATTTTATTTTAATCTTAACTAAAGTAGTTACAGTTGGTTCTGTCTTATCAGCAATGCTGTTTTCAGATATATAACTTGTGATCAGTGCTTTATTCTACTTTTTATTATTTTTTCTAACATTTTGTTTTATTTTAATAATAACACATTTTTGTTGTTAGATTTAATATAGGTGAGGGCTATTGATGTCATTTGACAGTAAGAGTCAGCCACCAGGTAGTTTATTGCACTATATGTATCCTTTGCAGATATTACTAGATGCCCCACTATGACTCTTGATAGTCTCTTGTATGGTACCTATATTATGGATAGAGACACTATAGAACATTACATTTGCCCAGTGAGTACCATTTTTTGCAGTCAGTGCAGTAAGAAAAACACCTTTATATAACTGTAACAACTCCTAGGCAGTAAAACCTTGCTAACACTTTTCTTTAGTTTTTTCAACTTCTGGATATTCTCCCAAAAATAAGCAAGTGCCAGTTGCAGTACAATCTTTCTGAATGATTTGAGTACCATCAATTGTCTAATATTTTATAGGTTAATAGGCTCATAGGTAATTGCTAGGCTAGCTCTCCTTTTGGGCCATTTTAACCCTAGCCAGTTTCCAATTTGGATCTTGAATTAACCTAATCCATTTTCTTTTAGACTGGCCTTACCCATCCCATGGTTGATAATTATATTTTGCCCCTAGTGAGAATCACTGAGATCATACCATAGATAATTTGGGAGAACCCATAGGATAAAGCATTTAGAATCTGGCTCTGTCCATTAATAGTACATGGGCCACTCCTGGTGTAAACGTTGTTTCCCATCCATAGATCCAAGTTGCACTTGAATATGGACAGGGACAAGCTTTGTTTTCCATGGAAGGGGAGCCTGTTCTAGAGCACCAGCATCATCTGCAAGCTATACCTTTCCTTCCATACTGATGTGGTAGAAGAGGACTTAGATCCCTGGACTGAGTATTTCTGATGCCATTGGACTTGCTGATGTGCAGTAAATCCATCAGTATTAGGTCAAGGAATGCCTTGTATGACAGACACAGGTCACCTATTTGCAGTTTGTAGAATACCAAGTATAGTGACAGGGCTTTGAATCAGTCCATGCAGGACATATTGCTTAGGCCTCACATCCAGTTAGGTATCTCTGTGAGTGTTCCAGTTCTTGCAATGTATTTGTACAGATCAATGCCAAAGGGAGCATTATACTTAATGACTGATCTAATGAGGAATAAGTAAAGGGGACAGTGACATCTCTAGATCCAGATACAGTCCTTTTCTGTATAAGCTGTGCAATATAGAAGGACTTCCTTATGACAATGGACACATGTTGATTGAAAGTTAGGTCACTGTACTTTCTTATGACAATGGACACATGTTAGTCAAAAGTTATGTCTCTGTCCACATAAGTTCCCAAATCCCAAACAACTGTGTCAATTCTTAAAGGCAGATTGCTAGTGTGGTAGATCTTCAGGGTAGCTGACTTCCCAAAGAATAAAATAATGCATTATTTTTGGCATTTAGTTTCAGTCCATTATTTTTGCACGGTGCACCAATTATTTGTTTGGGACAAACCTTCCTGCATATTAAGTCATTTGTGGATTCAGTGACTGCTCCTAGCTTGCAATCACCTGAAAACTTAGTCAGCTAGAGCCCTTTGGTATTGATTTTTTAATTCAGAGAAGTAGATACCAAACAGGAGAGGTCCCAGCACTAAATCCTGGGAGGCTCCACTGGTGATTGGTCCTTATGTGAAGGTAGCTACCCCTATTTTAATCTCCTGCAGCCTATTTGTGAGCTAGATGGCAATCCACTGGGTGACATAGGGGTTTATTCCCAGTTTATTTAACTTTTCTGCTATACCTGAGTGGGGAATTGCATCAAACGTTTTGGCCAGGTTAAGGTATGTAGTGTGTACCATTTTACCTTCATCCATTGCTTTCATGACCTTTCCAAAAAGTCTCCCAGGTTGAGTAAGCATGAGCTACCCTTGAGGAATCCAAACTGAGATGGCTTCAGTGTTTGGAGGTTCCCTATGTCCTTATTAATTAGTTCAATGGTAAGTCTTTCCAAGCCTTTACAAATGAGACAGGTCTGACTTATGGGTCTGAAATTGCCCAGGTCTGTGGAAGGTCCTCCCTTATTTGGAGAAATGACTGTAGGTGTTCTCCATTCACTTGGCCAAAAGCCAGCATGGAGGCTGAGGCTGAACAGTGTTGCTGTGGGGGGCAGCTAAATAATTTTTCATGCTATTTAAGATGATTACATGCATTTTGCCTCCATTTATTTGCTCTGTTGATCAGATAAACAGCTGTCTTGAAGACTGTTAAAAATGTCAAGCATACAAAGAGCCAAATCACTACACATTAAAAAAGTTAATCAGCATCACAAAACATCAAAAATGCAAAAAATAAGAAAAATGCATTTTTTTATAGTGACACAAGTCCTCTTGCATCCCCGCAACCATGTAATGTTATATATACCAACAACAAGATTACACAACAGAAGAGAAAAGGAAAAACTTCCTAAACCAAAGTGTCTAGTGACTTGCAGCAGGGGCAATGCAATGCAATGTTCAACAAAACAGGAATCAACAAAAATATTAGCTGATTCACAATCTAACAAAAATACCACTCACTAAAATGTTCTGAATCAACCTGATGTAAGAATAAGTAGAATTTATAGTTGAGGGTGATTTTCTATATGCTGAATATTATTTCTAACCTCTGTAAGAGTGGACTTCTCTCAGAATGCTTTCTTGTGGATGAGGTGGCTCCCATTAGGATCTATCAGTTTTCCTCTAGGCCTTGTGTTTTCTGACTTGGGTAGTTTCGGATTTGCCACTTTCCTAAAACGCAGTATATAAGCTAGTCACTCCTGCCCTTCTTCAATGTCTAACTCTGAAAGGGTGTTCCTTCATTGCTAATTTTCAGCTTCTGTAACAGCCTGTCCTTCCTTCTGCTTCACTTCTACCAGTGGGTATTCCTAGTAGCCTCTTCCCAACTTTCTGTGACACATTTTGAACTTTTACTTAGCTTGGATCTAAAAATTACAGTAAATCTTGATCTACTATCTGGGAACAACTCTCACCCACTGTTGGACTGTACTTAGCTAAGTTCAGAGTTGTAACTTTCTTTTGTCACAGTGAACACAAATAATATACATTATGTTGTCAAAAACTGAAGCACTTGACAGTCAATGTGGTAATTTACTAGGGCTTCAATACTTCTCGAGTCAAGTAGGTCCTGTAAAGGCTTGCCTTCCACTTTCACATTACATGTTTTGTACACAATTCCAGTACACAGAAACAAAGTATACAACTTCAGCGTACAGAGATTGTTTTTCTATGCACACACACACACACACACACACACACACACACACACACACACACACACACACACACACATATATATATATATATATATATAAATCGCACTGCATTGGCTCAAGTAAGTTGGGATTATTTATATGTCCAAAATGACATCAAGCAGAGTATGTCCATTTTTTCAAATTTTTGTAGAGTTCTACATTGTTTTATGTATTTTAGCAGTTCTTTTGTATTTGTATACATTACTTTTCTTCCCAAGTTTTCCACCTAAGCATAGAATGACTATTTTTTTTAATTCATTGAGTTGGCCTTTCATGGAAGAGTAGATGAAACCCCACTGGCTACCACATAACAGTTAATTAAGTCAATTAAATCTTCTGCATTGGTTGGACTTTTTGCCTCATGTATCTTTGAATTGTGGGAATTAAGGATCTAAGAAAGTAGGCAGCATACCTTTCAACTTATTAGTACAAGAAGTCTGAACAAAACCTAAAATAATGGGGGAGGGGGACGGAAGCCCCAAAATAGGGACAGATTTTAAATATTGGTCTTGTAAACTTACTAAGTTGTTAGAATAATAGGATTTGTGTTAGCATGCATTTTCTGAAGCATATGAAGTCAGAAATTCAAATGTATGTCATTATTTAGTGACTTCAATCCTCGGTGATTTACCAGAAAAAAACACATATTTTATGAAGAACAGACCAAAAATACGAGCTATAATCTGGACATTCTGCAAAAATCGGGAAGACTGAGTGGTATGGTAGTCAGCTGCTATTAATATGATAATCCTTTCTCCTCTGGCTGAAGCAACTTGGAGGCCAAGTGAAAGAAATTAAATTGTGGAGGTTTTTTAAGTGGATAGATCCTGATGTGAAAATGATTAGCTTGGATGGATGATGTAGCACCTGTGTATGCCAATACCACTTTCTTTAGCTTCTTATCATAATTTACATTGGTGGGTTCTATGCCTTTTCATAGGTTCATAGATTGTTACTGGACTAACGACCCAGGGGCCCTTTCAAAGCCTAGCCAAGTTTTCACAAAGAATAATGATGTTCTGTATCCAAATAGAACATTGAGAGCCAGGAATTTATAAGCTACCTCTGTACACGAAGAACATGGTTGCCAGGTCCAGCATAAATTTTCTATTCCCCATCCACTGGTTTAGGTTGCGCTTAAACTGGGTAATATATGAACTCAGTTTCACATGGATGGGATAGGAAGGGCAATCTCTGGGACACATATCTGTCACTCCAGCAAGTTCTGTTTAAGTCACAGACAAAATTCAGATCCCAAACCTTGTATTTCTGGTATTCTTTCACTTAGGAATATGTAGGAGATCCATAAGTGTGTGGTCTGTGGATGCCTTGTAAGCCAGGCATAGATCACTCTGCAGCAATCTAGAGGAAACTGAGTGCAGGGAAAGAGTTTCAAGGTGCTGTGCATAAGACAGGTTTGTTATGCCTTGTAATGTTTTTGTAAGGAACCTCTGATGCCATTCTAGTTGTTGCATATGTCTGGTCAGACATACTGAAGGAAGCATTGTACTCTCTAATTTGTCTGATAAGGGCAGAGTACAATGGGGTAATGACTTCTGTGGACTTAGATGCTATACCCTTACTTATAAGTTGCACAACATAAAAGGATTTCCTCACCACTGTGCCCACATGGTGGTTGAAGATAAGGCTACTGTCTATGTGCATACTCAGATTCCTGATCACTGGGTCGACTCTTACTGGTGTATTATCAGCATGATAATTAGACAGGATTGCTGACTTCCAAAAGGTTACAATTATACATTTCTTAGCATTGAAATTAAGATCATAGCTTTGGTACCACTTATTAGTTAGAGATAGACCTTCTTGAAGAATGCTAGTGTCTGCAGGGGAGTCGATGATAACCCCCAGCTAGCGATCAGCTGCAAACTTAGTCAGATATAAAACTTCAGGGTCTATATCACATAGTCAAGCTGTCATAAGTTTGACTATGTAAATATCGAATCCGGACGTTCAAAATGTAAAACACTCAGAACAGTGATTTTTTTTTTCCCAGGGAAAAAAAATTGCTGTTTCTGTAAAAAAACATAAAAACACACACTGCAGATTGTTGCTAATGTGGGGGCGTTCACCCCCCACACCTCCCACTTAAATATACCAACTCCAAGATTGCACCACAGTGGAGAAAATAGCAAAGCACGGAAACGGCCCACCAAATTCTTTCCCTGGCAAAGAATTTGATGTTCTGTGGCTTAGCTATTTTTACACTTTGAAATTCCCAGTTCGATGTTTCAGCATTCGGACACTTGTGCATTCGAACTAATGATATAGACCCAAACTTTAGCATTTGCCTCGACTTTTCAGTGAAATAGATACCAAAAAAGAGTTGGCCTAGTACGGAGCTTGGGGGACATTGCTGGTGACTGGCCTCAACGACTTTTGTGCCTACCTGCTCTGAAAAGGTTTAGTAACTCTAGGCCATTCATTAGTTCTCTTGGCCATTCATTCATTAGTTGGCCATTTGTCACATTCTGGTACCTTCTTAACTTCTGCACATCACAGAGATATACTTTTTGCAAACAGCGGCTCATCCTGATGGTCTGTAGTGCTTTGTGGTCAAGCCTTCTGGAATAAGGCTTCTTCCTCCAGCCAGAAATCTCTGACTTTCTTTTGCACAACTGTAGAAGAATATAGCAAGCCTTGTTAGTCAACTGTTGTTCAGCATCATATTGTTGTACACTTTGTTGCATTTGCCTGTTTGTTTCTTGCAGGCTCTGTCCATTTCCCTGTCGTTGTGCAGCAACCCTTACAAATGGCCTCCACAGCCTTCTTAATATTATTACTTATTTATAGCTAATTAGGCTTTAAGGCCTAAATAATCTTTGATTGTAAATTTTCAGTCTCTCAACACAAAGTTCACAAGTGCCTGTTCACAGTCTTAAAAAGAAATTCTGGTGGTGGAGTAGTTTTGATGACAGTTCAGAAGTTTCTCAGTATCTCTACTGGTACTTTTCCATTAACGGGGCAACAAAAACAGGTTACTTTTCCATTAATGGGGCAACAATTTTTTTTGGACGTGGTTTGAATGTTGTCTTCATTGTTGGAGTACTATTCATTGTGTGAGATGTCAGTACTGCTTACCCAATGGTAAAGTTCCCAAAAACTCACGTTACAGGACATTTTCTGTACAGCGCAGTAACGGCTTTTTATTTCGACAAAGGCTAGATATGCCTTGAAATTGATGCTACTATGGGGCCGAGGCTCTCAAATTGTTTTATTACTGCAAGTTTATATTTCATGTGTGGTTTACTTTAAAATAATTGGTTTTATGACTATATGTTTATATTTCAGATTCAGTTTCCTTTAATAGATTTTATTTTACAAACAAGGCACAAAAAAGAGGGGTGGAATCAAGTTACGCACACACATACGAAGAGAAAGTTTAGCAATTGTTAGAATCATGGCAATATGAATGGAAAGCATTCTCTCTTTATTTTATTTCTGCACAGTGTGCATGCCTCTCATCTGTCCTGATTTCTACTCAAAATTCAGCTCTGTCCCTCTTAATCCTACATAGAATTCGTGCCTTTTGGAGAAAATGTGTTGACTTACATGTAATAAATTATAACAATTAGGAGTTAATAGACTCATTTAACTTCAGACAACTTACACAAATTCACATTTGTCTAATTCTGTCAATGTCTCCAGGTAGTACAAAAGTTCCTGTTATATTTCTGGGTTGGTTACTTACTGGTTGTGAGCTATTGACGTTCTAGTAATGAAGTATCAGCTACAATGTGTTTTGGGTCAATGCAGACGGCAGGAAGTTGGTTTATCAGCTAATATTATGAGCATTAACTGTGTTCAGAACTACAGACCTACAATGGGGGTGTAATCACTACTTCACTGTGAAAAATGCCAAACTGTTAGCGGTGAGTAAGCAGTACTGACATCTCACACAATGAATAGCAGTCCGACAATGAAGAGAACATTAAAACCACGCCCAAACAGCCTGTTGCCCCGTTAACGGAAAAGTACCTCTCTACCATTTATTGCAGTGTTGATGCCTATATCCTCCAGGATATAAACAAGCAAGAATTCAAACAATAAATCCAGATATTTATACTGAGATGTTCTATGGTAGATTGTTTTATTTTGGCACAAAGACTGCTTAATTCAACCAGTTCATAAAACATTTATGTAATAGATTAGTTAAGAAACACACAACCGGACATTGTTATGCCTATCAATGCGAGTTTGACTGAAAACCTTCCAGTCCATGTGCTGAACCCAAGAAAATGATCTCCTGGTAAATTTCAGTAATATGAGATAGGAAAGTTAAGACACACTCACTGAAAACAGTTCCATTTTTGGTACATCGCAATCAAGAAAAGCTCAAACATATCTCCAGAATATCATGGCTATTTGTAGATGAAGTACCTTCTTTTCTGGGCTCCTGTGAATTTGCTGAAGGTAGTTTGGTGAATGTAAAAGGACTGAAACAGGTTCACTAAAACTAGTTTCATTGATGATGGAGTTTGCTTCTTTCTCCTCTGTTGTGTGACCTTAATATATATTATATAAGTTTATGTGGGGTGGGTACGGGTGGTGCAGGGATACTGGGATTCATGAAAAAAAAAAATAAAAATAAATAAGGTTTCTTAGAGGACTGGAGCAACATTTTCAATTTTTTTATGTTCAATGAAATTGCCTTTGGATAGTTGACAAGAACCCCTTCTTTCCTCTGTTCATCAGTGGTTTTCTAAAGCAGTACCAGCTCTTGTGGCATTCAATCCTTCTCTATCTAGGCGACAGGTTAGACTGTTTTACAGATAACCTGGTAAACAGCAGGTTAATGGAATCTTTGTTAACAGCAGCAAGCTTCAAAACGTTCCATGCAGCACAGAAAACATACCGCAGTGAGTTATTTCTTTATTCAAAACTCTCTCTATCATTCTCTCTCTCTCTCTCTCTCTCTCTCCACACCACTGCTAGACACACAGATTAAAAAAAAAGTGTTTATGTTCACCCCACTCTCCTTCAAGGAAGCTAGAGGACAAAGCTACTTTATTAGCTGAGTTTACAAAGACATTAATACCACGGGGTAAAAATATTTACCCTCATCTACTAAATCTGTAGGTGCATTACAATAAATGCATAAATAAAGTTTGATACATCAGTTAACAGTACTCAGAACTGCCATTAAAAAGTGTGGAATGAAGAGTAAAACAATAATTGAAACTGTTTTACTCTAGAAGCATTTGTGAGAAAGGTTTGAACCAACATCTCCCCCAATGTGGGAGGCTCTCCCTCATCTTGCTACTTAAATAAACAAACTCTGAGATCACTGTATCTTGGAGACAAAATGAATTCACAGATATAACAAACTAAAATCAAACAAATTGCATATTTGTGATTGTACATCAGAATGCTGATCAAACATGACTTGCAATTAAGCCTGGAACTCCATACACACACGCGTGCACACACACACACACACACACACACACACATTCCTAAGAGCTTAGCAAAAGGTTGGTGCCCTAGCCTGAGATCCAGAAGTTTTACTTGCATCCAGTGCCATTCAGGCAAAGATAACTATTTTTGTTTATTAAATCACACTTGGTTCACTTAAATTAAGAAAGCTGTGTTGTATTATTGTCTTATCTGTGCTTCTTGTTGAATTTTAAACTAAAAGTGTTGCTCCTCTCCCTGCTTGTTACTGCTAGACTGGTTGGACTAGAAATTGCTTGCTGTGAAAAACTTCTAACCAGCTGTTTAAGTTAATTGGGATATCACTGTGCTTGTGGGATTCATTTTGCTGGGACTACTCATCTTGTGGCAGGAGGTGTTTGCCTGGTCTGTCTGAGTTGGGAAACACTCTAAAGGGCTCATAATGTAATTGTTTTATTGGTCAGAGGGCTCTATAGTCCGGATTCTGCTTTTTCATTAATCTTATAAATTTGGGATGTATGTATGGATCTGTGCTCAGTTCCACAGAGCTCATCAAAGCTTGGTGTTCCAGAAATGTTTTACTTGCATGATAAGTACTTTTGCTTGATAAATCAGACTTGTTTAAGTTATATTAAGCAATCACTACTGATATATTGCATTATCTGTGCATTTGTCTTATGTTTGAACTAAAAAAAGGTGCTTCTTCCTCTCACTGCAGCTGCTGTTAAGACTATCTGCCTTGAAAATGCCTCTGTAATGGATTTCTAGGCAGTGGTTTAAGTTGCTTTTTTTATTTATTTAACATTTGTTGACCAAGAAAGTCCAACTAGGACAGAGCCTATTTTCAGTGGAGGCCTGGGGAAAACACTCCAGATACATATCTTTGGAATGTTTTGTGGTCAGCAGTGTCCTGTTCAGAAGCAAAAACCTAGAAAGCAAATATTCTTTCCAGTACTGTTTATAATGCTGTACTCGGTTTACTATCAAAATGTTGAAGCAACGTTTGGAGAACAAAGGAATGTTGAACTGCAGTTGGACGATTTCCATGTTGCCGAACATTACTTGTGTGAGGCAGTCCAGTGAATGCCACTGTGCATTTGCTGATATGAACCTTGATGTTATGAGTACAGATCTCGGTACAGTGAAGACTGGGAAATCCATCACTTTCCTCACTGTAGTGTGATCTTGGAGTTGGAATATATATTAAGCAGGGTATGTGGGGAGGCACATCCCCCCACGGGGGGGGGGGGGTGCAGGGAGGCTTGTCCTCTGCAAAATAGTGAATTTGCAGGGTAGAAGGTAGACTTACCTTAGCTCATATGCGGACATCCCATTCGCTGTTTGATTTAAATGTTGACTCTGCTGAATTTGTTCATCAGATTTGACTTTTAGACCTAATTAGTATGCATGGATTCAGCTTTATGGTTTGATGTTAAAACGGAATTTGTTTTTAACGTCAGCATTTTGATAGTAAACCACTGTACTCTGCAAAACAGTAAGTATGAAACAAATATCTTGCATGTGTGCGATGTGTTAATACCATAAGGTTTAGTAGAATTTAATATTTTATAGCCACCGAAGCTAGTAAAAAATAGGATTTTTTAGCATAGTCTGCCCAAATAAAGTACCAGTGTTAGTCTGTTCCATTAAAGTACCCTTAATAGCCCTCTATAACTCCCTAGTACACCCCCCTTGTAGCACACCTGTTAAAGGACTGGACAGCATGGATATGCAATTTCCTAACCTCTTTTATAATTTCTCAGTCTTTTGGGTTTCTAATACCATGACAGGAATGGACCCCATTCCTAAGTCAAAGTATGAATAAAGTTCATGAAATTAATATTGTTTCAGTCTTTGGTGTTAGCCAGAAGTGCTCTACGCAGCACCCGCAATGTGCCCAGTAATGACTCCTTCTGCCATTCGTATGGAGTTATATGTATCAGTAACATATCTAAATAAGATTGTAGATAATTTTTTATAAGACCTACTACTACTGGAACTGTCTGGGTATCTTTCTTCCACATTTCTGCCTGCAAATCCTGATAATTTATGACTTTGTGTCTCTCTGTATGCAAGAAATTGTAGTCGCTGGGTGTAGCAATTTCAGTGTTCAATACTACTTTCGTCTTCTTTTCGTGGACCACTATATCTTGTTTTCCTGCATATACCCTTTTGAACTGTTGTTAACAGGTGATCTCATGTGATGAAGACTTCATTATTTTTTATGATGCTCTGTGGCTCATGTTTCCAGTGTTTTTCATCTACTTCAATATTACAATGTTTGCACAGTCCCCAGTGCAACAGTCTTGCCACATTATTATGCCTTTCAGTATACAGTCCTTCTGCCATTAGTATGTTACATCCAGCAACAAGGTGTGCAATTGTTTCCAATTATTCTTTACAAAAGCTTCATTTGTCTGTTTCTCCCACATATTCAATGGACTTTGTAAACCAAAGTGTACATAGTCCACTGCCTTGGGCTGCCAACATTAACCTTTCAGCTTTTGGTTTAAATTCGTCCCTCCTTTACCAATCCTGCATTTGATCCTGATCAACATGAGGTTGCTCCAGGAGTTTTCTATACTTGTAACTATATTTATGCATTTTCCACATTTCTTCTCATATCACCCTTCACCTTATATTCTTTCTTTTGTTTTTTTTTTTTAATTTTTTGGCACATTCAGTTGCTGACTGATTTTTATCTTCTTCTGGTTTGAATTCCATTCTTGCTTGAGGCCAATATGCTTCTGCTAGACTAAGCAGGCAAGCCGTCTTAGATTTATTCTCCTCATGTTTCAAAACTTTCACTATGTTTGGGTCTTGTGAGGATAGCAGATATGTATGCAGTCCCATGATTGCAGATCTATACATGTAATCAATTTGAAGGAGGCCCATACCTCCTTCGGAATGGGGAATATATAATCTTGGTATGCACTGATTTTTATAAATCATTTCATGAGCATGAAGTATTCTTCTTGTTTTCCTGTTTAATCTATCCAACATCTTTTGGGGCCAGTTAGTCACTCCAAAACTGTAAGTTAGGACAGGAAGAGCAAATTGTTTTAAAGCTTGAACTTTGTTTCTAGATGTCAGTACTGTTTTCAGGATTAATTTAAGTCTTCTAAAATATTCCTTACTGAGTTTTATTTGCATTTGTTCATGTTTTATTGTTGATCCTTCATCAAGTTCCAAATATGTATACACTCTGTCTTGTTTTTTTTTTATATCACATTCTTGTCCTAAACTGATGTTTTCTTGGTGCTGCAGCTTTCTTGCTTTAAAGGTTGCTTCTGCACATTTATCAAGACAAAATTACATTCTAATATCATCTGAAAAACTTTTGACTACTTGCAGTTGTGTTTTCAGGTCCTCATCTGATGAGCTATACAGTTTTAAATCATCTACAAAGAGAAGATGAGAAGTCTTTACACTTTGTTGCTTTCTGGGAGCCACATTATAGCCATGACCTAATCTGTTAAACAGACAGCATAATGGGTTAAGGGCATGGCAAAAGAGCAGCACTCACAGAGAGTCACCCTGGAATATCCCCCTTTGAATTTTTATCCCTGGAATAATAATTTTTCCTTTATCATGGCTTAACTGCAAAGTGGTTTGCCACTGTTTCATGGTCGCTATGATGTAGTTTATCAGTGCAGGGTATATCTTATGCATTTTTAAGCACTCTCTTATCTGTCAATGTGGGGTGCTGTCAAATGTTTTTTTGTAGTCTATCCATGCCATACTTAGATTCTTCCCCTTTTTACAGTTCCCCACTATTACTTTATTTAGCAACAAATGATCCTTTGTTCTATATGACTTTCTTTTATTACCCTTTTGTTTTGTTACCATAACTGAGTTTTCTTCTAAATGACTATAAACTCTGTCGGCATGAATTCCAGTGTATAGTTTATATGTCGTCAGAAGGCAAGTTATTTGTCTATAGTTTTTAGGGTAGCTTGTAGGTTCACTCTTAAGTAGGAGCAGCATTGTTTTTCCTGTTGTTAGCCAGGCTGGTGTTTGTTCGGGGTGCGCATATAAATAGTTCTTACTCATGGCTAAATCTTTGTGCAAAGATATTAATGCTTTTAGCCAGAAGTTAGGTACTGCATCTGGGCCTGTAGTTTCCAAATGGAGGCTTTTTTAACTTTGTTGCAATCTCTATGGCTGTTACTTCATCCAGTTTCATATCCTGCACATTTGAACTTCTTATTCTTTCTTTTAATTCTTCTATCCATTTAGCATATTTGTTATGTTCCACAGGATCTGCATAAATACAGAAACAATAGTTCTTGGCGATGTTAATATTAATTGGTTAGATGTCTCACAGCAATACTCTTCACCAAACATCAACCTACATAACTATAGCTAGCTAATCACTGATAATACCAGACCCAGCAAAAACAACAGCTGTAGGACAATCCTAGATTGGATCATGGTCTCTGACCCAAATAAAATCGCCACCACAGGAACCCTCCCAAACAGTATCAGTGACCACTTACCTGCCTTTATAATACATAAAAAACCACAATAGGCATTGAACGTACATCTCAACAGAAACACTAGAAACCTATGTAATTTTTGCCCTGCAACCTTTAACAAATACGTCAAACAGCATTAACAGGGATCCCTTAAAAATACTTCCTCTAGATGAAGCAGTAGAATTTTTCACCTCTACATTCCTTAACATCTTAAATAGCCTCACACCTCCTGGCTAAAACATGTAAAATCTAGTCACGCCACATGACTCAGTAGAGCAACCAAACAGAAGATGCCCACCAGAGATAAAGCCTAGAAGCGTTAGCAAAAGCACAAACAATCCTCTCACCTTATAACCTACAGACATCTTTGCAACCAAGTAAAGCTCCTAGTTATTAAGGATAAAAAGAATACTATCATACTTTACAAAACCAACACAAACAAAATTCAAATCACTTTTTGAGCTGAATTAACAGACTACTAATCCAGGGTCAAACAATAACCCCTGTCCTAATCCAGAAAAAATCCCATTGAAATAGCTACACTCTTCAACGGGTCTACCTGACATTGCCGACACTCCAGAATGCCGACAACCATATGGCCCACACCATATGATCAACATTCGGAATGCCGACAATGCGGAACCGGCATCTCACTATAGTGCAGAATGGAAAGATTTCTATTCCTGCACTGTAGTGCGATCTCGGAGTTGGTATATTAAAGTTACGGGGGAGGTGTGGGGGGAGGTGCCCCCCTGCTAGCAGTTGAAAGGAAATTTTATTTTCCTTTTACATGGTCTACTTACAATGTTGAGATTTTGGATGTCGGTCATATGGTGTCGGCCATATTATGGTTGTCGGCATTCTGAAATTTCGGCATTGTGAAGTAGATCCTCTTCAACATATATTTTATAAACATCATAGCTAATCTCACCACCAACTTCCCTCAAAATCATCTTAACCCATCAGATCTTCCAAATACAAGTACCTTCTCTTCCCACTCACATAACTTCTTTTTAGCACCTATCCCTACTGCCACAGTAAAGAAACTACTTCTGAAACTAAAACCATGCACTAATGCCCATGACAACGTGCCCCCAGAATTCCTACAAAAAGCATAAAACTCCATTGCCTACCCTGTCATCTTACTTCTCAATAGGTCCATTGAAGAGTCTTATGTCCCCACCATTTGGAAAAAAGCATTTATCCTCCCACTGCATAAAGGCAGAAACAACACAGACATCTCCAACTTTTGACTCATTGCCATTTCTCTCCTATGTCAAAGAGCCTCAAAACAATGTATCCACAGACAATTCCTTAACTATCTACATGACAATAACCTACTGTCAGTAGTGGTTTTAGACCTGGACATAGCAGCAATACAGCTCTTATATCCATCTGTGACTCTATCAATCAGGCTCGAGATGCCTGGAAACTTGTCTTCTCTCTATTTCTCGACTTTTCCAAAGCCTTTGATACTATCTCTCACCCTCTTCTTCTTGGAAAACTCTCCAGCTTAGGAATCTCTCTATCTACCTTACACTGGTTTTCTAACTACCTCGCAGACAGGCAACAAGCTACTATGTGACAACACTGTTTCTCTCCATTCCTCAACACCATTACTGGTGTTCCCCAAGATCCACCTTAGGGCCTCTGCTATTCAGCATTTAGATCAATGACATTCACTCTACTCTCACTCAAGGTATAGCCATCCAATTCGCAGATTATTCTACTATAATTTGTGTGAAGATAGGTGAAGGCTGCCAGCCTAGCCAGACAGAATTTTGTAGATAATTCTGTCATTTGTAAATATTAATATAAGCCACAGGCTTGTTCTCTTAAATGGGGAAAAATGGTGTTAAATGTGGAACTGCAAAAATGCAACAACAGTGCACTCTGCTGTAACAAAGCTGATAAGTCAATTCTTTGATGTCAAAACTCGGAGCCAAGATGTCTAGATAAATGCATTCTGCCTATTGTTTTGAGGCCAGACTTAATGGCTAGAATTTGCATGCATTATTTCTTTTATTGCTCTGGTTCCTGACCAGCTGCAAGAACAAAAGGGCTGTTAACCTCTGAGAATCTGTTAGCCTGGCAACCAGAAAGAAATGATGTAATCTAGAATGAATCAGTGGTGCTGTGTTATCAATTTAAGGACAGAAAGAATGAGAGCATTTGAGCATTTGTCTTGAGAACATCCAACTCACCACTCTGCCTGTGTCTATATGTAAGTAGGATTATAGAACTGTGTTTTCTCTTAGATATAGCTAGGAAATAGGAAGAAGACTAGTTTGTTTTTCTGTGATGTCAGAACTTTTCTACTGTATTATTTTAAGTATTTCTCTGTGATCTCTGAACTCTTGACTGACACTGAAGTATTGTCTTCTATTTTTATTATTTATTATTAAATATTTTTAAACCTTTCGACTGCGGCTCTTTTGTGTAGAGATAATTTAAGCTCTAAGACTACATTGCATGTATATAGTGATACTGTACCAAGTCACTCCAAATAAGTCTTGACTGCTTTGTTGCACTTAGCATTTGGATAATAATATTGCACAGTATAATTGAACACCCTTTCGTAAGGGCCTTTGAGTAGCTGATAAATATTAGCTGGGTGGGGCAGTGATTTCTACTGTATAGTCTGGATAAAAGGGGCACAGCTGGAGAACCTGTGCCAGCCTTTCCCAAGAGTGTCTGTGTGGTTGTATAAACTCTTATCTCAAAGTGTGTGTGTGTCAGCTACTTGGGCAGGGACATGAAGCACTGGTTGGAGAGAGAGAGGTGCTGAAGGTTTTAGCTTGCTCACTAGGCTGAGATCTGGACCCTATAGCTGTGCCAGTGGTGAGTCTTATTGGGGACCTGGAGAGAAAGGGAGAAACCAGCCAGAGACTGACTGTAATCTGTGTGTGGTCTTAAGGGAAATTGTACTTTACTGTGTGTGTATTTATTATCCTTTCCCTATATGGACACCCCTCACTGGTGTTAGTGGTGAGAACTGAGGCTCCTTGATTGCTGGGCCAGTGCACAGGCATCACATATCAATTGTTTGGCAGTGGTGGGATATCCACGCCACATATTAGTTGGTTGACAAATACTAATTGGCTTGTAGTGATGTGGGTAGGGTGAATTCCTGTAGCTTGTGTACAGTGATCACTGAAGGTGTTTTGTACTCTAAATCAGCCATGCAGCAAATACTCAGAGTTCAGATCACAATTGTTTTATTTCTTTTGTTAGCATAGTTAGTCAGGGAGAGTAGGCAGCATGTCAGCAGAGGAGCACGGAAAGCTGACAAGGAGCCAGCTGGCTGAGATGTGCCAGGCTAGGGGAATGGCGCATGGAAACCTGACTAAGGAAGACCTGATTGCAACCTTGGCCACAGCTGCATCAGAAAACAGAAACCAGGAGGACGATCAGACTGATAGTGGAGACGTACCACCCTCAGAAGATGGACAGATCAATCTTTCTGCAGAGGACTTAAAAATCTATCTGGAGCTAAAGAGACTTGAGTTGGAGGCCAGGGATTTCGAAATAGAAGCAGCTGAGAGACTGAGTTGTCTGCAGGCTGAGAAGAATGAGAAACTGCTATCCTTGGAAGCTGAGGAAAAGGAGAGGCAGAGGCAGCATGAGTAGCCAGAGTCATGGAGGTAAGGGGGAAGGGAGTAACTGGATCCCAGAAGCACAAAAGGTCAGTAAATTTCTTCTGCAGCTTTAAAGAGGGGGATAATTTTGATAGTTTCATTCATATGTTTGAGGGTATGTAAACAGTATGATGTTGACCAAAGGCTCTGGGTATGGTTCCTGGCCCTCTTACTCCATGGTAAAGCTGTAACTGTGTTGTCTAAACTAGCCAATTGTGAATATTTTGACTATATTGCTGTTAAAAATCACTTGTTAGAATGTTTCAAGCTAACACCTGAAACGTATAGGAAAAAAAGTTTGTGAGCATAGATGCAAAGAAGATGAAAGTGTGTGTGAATATGTTGCTGAACTGAGCACTTATTTTCATAGGTAGGTGAGCGGATGTCAGGTCACCACTTTTGAAGGGCTGGCAGACCTTTTAGTGAGGGCACAAACCCTTAGCACTTTGCCTGAGGACATGAGGATCTGGTTAGCTGATAGACAATATGCTACTTCAGAGGAGATGGGGAAGAAGGGAGACCTATACCTAGCAAGCAGGGCATCCCAGCACAGGAAAAGGACCCCCAGTACTGCTCATGGGTCTAACGGAACCCATGGTGGGCAGCACAAAATGCCCCAACAGAATCTGCCAGTAGCAGGGGAAGCCACTAATCCAGGTACACATCCAGGACCTAGGGTTAAATGTTTTGAATGCAACCAGTGGGGTCATGTGACACACAGATGTCCAAGGAGGCAAGGTAGGGAACAAAAGGTGAGAGAGCCAGTAAGTGGGAAAGAAAAAATGCCAATAGTAGGTTGTCTTGAGACAAACGGGGTACCAAACTACCATCCTGCGGATGTCCTGATAGGGAAGGATTTGGATGAGGCAGTACCATGTGTTTATGCAGTTACATGCAGTCAGGCTAGGAGACAAGCATGTGGGTCTGGTAGCCTGGGGGAGACCCAGACAGACTGCATACTTGCATCCAGGACTGGTGAGGTGGTTACTTCAGGGAGGGTGCTACTCTGTAGCAGTGAGACTGAAGGTGAGCCACAGCTGCTTGTGGGTACTGATGTTCCCTTGGACAGAGTGACTGCAAAGGTAGAGGTGAGTAATAGTACCCAGGCTGACAGTGAGGCACCACTGTCAGAGGATGCCAGACTTCCTGTGGAAGGGGAGCTAGGAAGGGTAACAAAGAGAGAGCTGAGACAGGCTCAGCTCTCAGACCCTACATTGCAAGGCCTGAGACAGGTAGCTAGTGCAGCACCTGAATCTCAAGGGAAGGGGGAATCTGTATACTGGGACAAAGGGTTACTGTATAGAGAGTGGACCCCTGAGGGAGGGCTAGAAGGTGAGAGAATACAGCAGTTGGTAGTGCCTAGAGCCTACCATCTGGCGCTTCTAGCCATAGACCATGATATTCCTTTTGCAGGTCATATGGGCATAAAATGTACAAAGAGACATATTATGCAGAATTTCTATTGGCCTGGTATTTCCAGAGATGTAACAGGGTACTGCATGACCTGTGAGCAGTGCCAAAAGGAAGACAAGGTGGGAGACAAGGTGAGAGGTCCTTTGATGCTTTTGCCTGTGAATGAGGAGCCATTTAAAAGGGTAGCTATGGATATTGTGGGGTCTCTGAGTACCTCAAGTTCCACAGGGAAAAAGTATATCCTATTGGTAGTGGATTATGCTACACGATACCCGGACAGTGGCTCTATCCTCCATTGAGGCAGAAAAAGTGGCAACTGTTTTGTTAGAGATTTTCAGCAGGGTAGGTTTCCCAAAAGATATACGGACTGACAGAAATTCCATTTTCATGTCAGACCTTCTGACTTGTCTGTGAAGTACTGTGGGGTGAAGCACATGAAGACCACCTCTACCATCTCCAGACTAATGGTCTTGTTGAGAGGTTAAACACTATAATCAAGTCCATGCTACAGGCATTTGCAGACCAGTTTAAGAGGGAGTGGGAGAAATGTTTGCCCCATCTGTTGTTTTCTTACAGAGAGGTTCCCCAGGAATCCACAGGTTTTTCACCCTTTGAGTTGCTGTATGGGCATAGGGTGAGGGGACCTCTAGATTTAATTTGAGATGATTGGGAAGGTGAGTGTGAACCTCACAAAGAGTCTGTTGTGGCATATGTCCTAAAACTCAGGACAAGGCTCAGGGAACTCATGGGGGCTTGGCCCAGGAGAACCTGGCAGAAGCTCAACAACAGAAAAAGGTGTGGTATGACAGGAATGCTCGAACTAGAGAGTATGCTGTGGGGCAGCAGGTAATGGATCTCATTCCTGTCAGACACAACAAGCTGCAAGCAGCTTGGGAGGGACCCTACAAGGTGGTAAGAAAGGTAAGTGATGTTAAGTACATGGTGGAACTGCTAGGCAGGGGCACAAATTGTACCATATTAACACAATGAAACCTTACCATGATAGGGAGGCTGTTGTGCTGAGCATTTGCAGTGGATTGCTGGAGGTGCCTGAGGGAGATCTGGTGACAGATTTCCTCAGTGAGGCTTGGACTGACACCTCAGTGGAAGGGGTAGCAATGTCCCAGCAGCTATCTCCTACCCATGTTCGAGAAATCCGAGCAGTGTTACAGGAATTTGGGGACATGTTCACTGGGAAACCAGGGTGCACCCACCTGGTGCAGCAGCAGGTGGATACAGGACACCAAAGACCTATTAGGCAGGCCCCTTATTGGGTGCCTGAGAGACAAACAGACTCTGAGGGAGGAGATACAGGAGATGTTGGAAATAGGGGTGATTCAAGAGTCCAACAGTCCCTGGGCCTCCCCAGTGGTGCTGGTGCCAAAGAAGGATGGCAGCACCATGTTCTGTGCAGACTACAGGAAATTAAATAGTCACACAGAGTCAGATGCTTACACTATGCCTAGGACAGATGAGGCCCTAGAGCAGTTGGGTGGGGCTAAATATCTTACAACCATTGACCTTACCAAGGGTTACTGGCAGGTGCCCTTGACTCCCAGCTTGAAAGAGAAGTCAGCCTTTGTGACTCCTTTTGGCTTGTATGAGTTCACAGAGATGCCCTTTGGGATGAAAAATGCCCCAGTGACTTTACAGAGGCTGGTTGATCATATCTTAGCAGGAGCAGGAGGGTTTGCCCTTGCTTACCTAGATGATATTGCCATCTACAGCCATTCCTGGCAAGAGTACTTTCAGCATGTCAGGGAGGTGCTGGGCAGACTACAGAGGGCAGGGTCAACCATTAAGCCCAGCAAATGTCAGGTGGGTATGGCAGAAGTCTCCTACCTGAGACATAGAGTGGTGAGTGGTAAGATCAGGCCAGAACCTGCCAAAGTAGAAGCCATTCAGGCATGGCCTGCACCTGTTACCAAAAAGCAGGTGAGGACATTCCTAGGGACAGCAGGGTACTACAGAAAGTTCATCCCCAGTTATAGTACCATAGCTGCTCCCCTCACAGACCTGACAAGGAAGAACAAGCCAGATGAGATAGTATGGACCCCAGCATGTGAGCAGGCATTCCTGGAGCTTAAGGAAGCTTTGGGAGGACCCCCTGTGTTAGCCAGTCCAGATTACAGCAAAAAATTTGTTGTGCAGGTGGATGCTTCGAACTATGGGGTGGGGCTGTACTTAGCCATATTTCTTCAGAGGGAGAAGAGCACCCAGTGGTTTATCTCAGTTGTAGGCTCCAACCCAGGGAGGAATGCTATACAGCTGTAGAAAAGGAATGTCTAGCCATAGTGTGGGCACTGCAGAAACTTCAGACTTATCTGTATGGAAGAAAATTCAGTGTAGTGACAAATTACAGTCCCATAACTTGGTTACACAAAGCTAGCCAGCAAAATGCCAGGTTGCTAAGATGGAGGCTAGGGTTGCAAGCATAAGATATGTCAGTGCAGCACTGCATTGGGATTAGCAATGCAAATGCAGATGGGCTCTCAAGACAGGGAATGGGGTAAGATATACTCAGATAGACCTAACCCTCTCAAGCAACATTTCTCAAGGATCACTTGAAAAACTAGCTTGAGTTCCCGGGGTGTGAACATAGGTGAAGGCTGCCAGCCTAGCCAGATAAAATTTTGTAGATAATTCTGTCATTTGTAAATATTAATATAAGCCACAGGCTTGTCTTCTTAAATGGGGAAAAAATTGTGTGTTAAATGTGGAACTGCAAAAATGTAACAACAGTGCACTCTGCTGTAACAAAGCTGATAAGTCAATTCTTTGATGTTAAAACTCAGAGCTGAGATGTCTAGATAAAGGTATTCTGCCTATTGTTTTGAGGCCAGAGTTCATGGCTAGAATTTGCATGTAAAATTTCTTTTATTGCTCTGGTTCCTGACCAGCTGCAAGATCAAAAGTGCTTATAACCTCTGAGAATCTGTTAATCTGGGAACCAAAAAGAAATGAATCAGTGGTACTGAGTTATCAATTTAGGGACAGAAAGAATGAGAGGATTTGAGCATTTGTTTTGAGAACATCCAACTCACCACTCTGCCTGTGTCTGTATGTAAGTAGGATTTTAGAACTGTGTTTTCTCTTAGATATAGCTAGGAAATAGGAAGATTAGACTAGATTGTTTTTCTGTGATGTCAGAACTTTTCTACTGTATTATTTTAAGTATTTCTCTGTGATCTCGGAACTCTTGACTGGAACTGTGCAGTAAGAAGTATTGTCTTGTGTTTTTATTATTTATTATTAAATATTTTTAAACCTTTCAACTGTGGCTGTTTTGAGTAGATATACTTTAAGCTCTAAGACTACATTGCATGCATACAGTGATATTGTACCAAGTCACTCCAAATAAGTCTTGACTGTTTGGTTGCACTTATCATTTGGATAACTTTATTGCACAGTATAATTGGACACCCTTTCGTAATGCCATTGAGTAGCTGATAAATATTAGCTGGGTGGTGGCAGTGATTTTTACCATATAGTCTGGGTAAAAGGAGCACAGCTGGAGAAACTGCGCCAGCCTTCCCCAGGAGTGTCTGTGTGGTTGTATAAACTCTTATCTCAAAGTGTGTGTGTGTCAGCTACTGGTGCAAGGACATAAAGCACTGGTTGGACAGAGAGGGTGCTGGAGGTTTTAGCTTGCCCACTAGGCTGAGATCTGGACCCTATAGCTGTGCCAGCAGGGAGTCTTATTGGGGACCTGGCGAGAAAGGGAGAAACCAGCCCCAGACTGACTGTGATCTTTGTGTGCTCTTAAGGGAAATTGTACTTTACTGTGTGTGTATTTATTATCCTTTCCCTATATGAACGCCCCTCACTGGTGTTAGTGGTGAGGATTGAGGCTCCTTGACTGCTGGGCCAGTGCATGGATGTCACAATTTGTACTGCCAATTCTGCACCCGAACTCCTGAAACTTACCTAGTCAGCTCTCATCTCCACTGAAATATGGATGGCTAACAACCACCTTGTCCTATACCTAAAAAGAAACTAAACTTGTGCTTTTCACCCCTAAGAAGACCATTACTATAAACAAAGACTCTTTCTCTGTTGTCTCCCAAGATAACACTACAGTCAAAGTTGTCACACATACTAAACTTCTAAAAGTCACTATAGACGAACACCTAACTTTCAACATGCATATTCACAACAGCAACATTAAAAAAGCACACCAGAAAATGGGTATGCTATACCATCACAAAATATTCCTCACTTACTCCTCAAAACTAGCACTTGCCACCTCTTTTCCTTCCTGCTCCCATCTCTTCTTCACAGTGTTACTCTCTTTACTAACATGCAGGCCAGTCTTAAATCCAAACTAGACTCATGCTATAACAAAATTGCAAAGTTCGTCACTAATGGACGACATTCATCTCACCACTGTGCCTCTCTCCAATTACTAAACTGGCTAGAACTTCCTCATCATCATATATATATATATATATATATATATATATATATATATATATATATATATATATATATATATATATATATATGTATACAACTAACAACTGCTCACAAACTAATATTCAATCCATCTAGCTGTCCTGCCCTTTCTTCTCTATTTACACTATACCACTCTAATAGACCTCTCTGCTCTGAAAATCAAATCTCTTGCAAATAGAAAAACCTAACGTACTTGCCGGTCAAATGCTCCACTCCTTTTCCACTGCTAGACTATGGAACTCCTTCCCACCTTCACTTAGATCCACTAGCATTGCATCTTTGTTCATAAGAACTTTGAGGCAACATCTTTCCTCCCAGTGGCTATGCTCATGTGCTACTTCCTCACACCCTATAACCTAACCTTATCTCTTTCCTACTACTACTACTCCCATCTTTTCTACCTCCATTCTATATTACCTTCTAAAACTTCACCCTTATCTCCGGATGATAATCTATTTCTGTAACTATGTATACATGTACTGTCAGTAGACAGATTTATGTACAGCTGCTGTAGAATGAGTTTTTTATCATATGAATGCATTGTATACATCATTGTGGAGCTTTTCTCCCTGGGCCTTCACTACAAATGGGCGCTTTTTGGCCCAGTGGACCTTCCCAGTAAAATAATGCAAATAAAAATAAATAAATAATATTTCTCCAAAATGTATCTATTTCTTCTTTTTTTTTTTTGGTGGTGTTTCAGTTCCTTTCACCTTGTTTCCCAATTCTCTGTAAAACATTTTTGGGTCATCAATAAATTGATTTGGTTTGTATTTTATCTGTGTATTTTCAAAGTTTTTCTGCCTGTACTGATATTTTTAGTTTATTATTTGAAATAGTGCACAATAAATCCTGATCCATTATAATATTGCTCATTGTTTTTATAATGTCTATTTTTCTGAGTATTTTTGTTGATCTGTTCCCCTCTTCTATACTCTTCTAACAGTGACACTTCTTGTCTTAATTGCTTTACAGTTTTCTCTACTCGATGCTTCCATGATGGCATTCAATTTCTCCCTGTCCTTTCCCTTACTACCCTGTGTTCTTGTGGTAGGACTTTATCTGTTATTAATTTGGCTGTACAGTAACATATCCTAGTTACTTCTGTTATAGCACATGAATCTCTATGGACAGTCCTAACTACTGTGTTCATTGGTTTTATCAAACTTCTAATGTTTTGGGTTTTATTGACCTTCTACAGTCTATTTCTTTCATTGATCTTAATGTCTATCCATGTCTATTAAATCAGGGATCTCTCTTCTTAGATCATTTTCTTCTAAACTGAGGGCACATCCTTTGTTCTTCATTTCCTGCAGGCATTCTATAGAAAGTTCCAGAGCATCTTCCTGTGCCACATTCTCTTCAGTTTCACCCTGTGTCATCCATTGCTCTTTCATATGGGAAGTCACTGGCTTATCACTGCATGACATTGACTGTGTCAGAGTTGCCATATTTTCCTATTCTTTTCCTTGTTGTATAGCTCCATCTGAATGTCTCTACTGGTTTTCTATGAAAGGCTCCAAAGTATCTCCATATGCCAACTGATTAGATTAGGTTCATAGGCTGGTACTAGGCTATTGGCCCTAGGGCCTATACAAGCCTAGCGAAAACAATTCCCTGGCTATTTCTTCTCACACTATTTACTTCCATGGACCCCTGTCTAGCAGGGTGACTGACGTGATTCCCCAGGGTGAATTTCCTTTCTCCCATCTGATCGTCAAGGTTCCTTTTGAAGAGGGCCAAAGAGGTGCTCTGCTTGACATGTATGGGCAGTCTATTCCAGAGTCTGGGGATTCTCTGGGTCTGGAACCTATCCCTCCAGCATGTTTTGTTTATTGTGATGACAAGGTTTAGATCCCTGGAGCGTGTGGCTTTGAGGGATTGAGATTTCTTTAAGTGTAGCATGTCCAATAGCTCTGGGTTTGACATGGTCTTGTATGTTAAGCAGAGATTGCCACTGAGTAGACTATATGTGACAGAGTATAGCTTGGAGTTTTTTAAGGCGGTCAGCGTAGGCCATCTGCTTTAGGTCTGTGATTCTTTTAGTGAGGTATTTCTGCAGCCTTTCCAGTTGTTGCAGATGTCTTGAGAGGTACATACCAAATGGGGCATTGTATTCTATAATGGGTCTAATAAAGGATGAGTACAGTGGGACAATGACCTCCTTTCTTCTACATGAAAAGCCCTTAGTGATGAGGTGTGCCACATAGAAGGATTTCCTGACTGTTGTGGCGATGTGGTTATCGAAGGTGAGACCACTTTCCACCTGTGACCCTTATTCTCTTATCACTCGGTGTTTAGTGTATGTGATAATTCACGGGTACATGTTTTTTCCCAAAGGGGATAACTATACATTTCTTGGCAGTGAGCTTGATCCCATGGCTCTGGCACCAAGCATCTGTTTCTTTAAGGCCCTTTTGTAGAGTATCCACATCATTTGGGGATTCAATAATGGCTCCCAGTTTGCAGTCATCTGTGAACTTTGTTAGCCCGAGTCCCTTAGTGTTGGCCTGTACTTCAGAGAAGTAGATGCCAAACAAGAGCGGTCCCAGGATTGAACCCTGAGGTACTCCACTTGTCACTTGTCTGGAGCTGGATTTGGAGTTGGCTAGTTTTACAAGTATGGGTTCTGTCATTAAGCCAGTTGGCAACCCATCGAGTGACATATGGATTAATGCCCAGCTTAGTAAGTCTATCTATGATTCCAGAGTGGGGGATGGTGTCAAAGGTCTTGGTGAGGTCCAGATAGGCTGTGTGGACCGCCTTACCCTCGCCTACAGCTCTGGAAACTGATTCGAAGAAGTCAATCAGGTTCAGGAGACAGGATCGGCCCTTCACAAACCCAAACTGGGTGGGGTCCAGTGTTTGAAGGTTGCCAATGTTTTTGTTTATAAGTTCCATGATAATACGTTCCACGGCCTTGCAGATCAGGCTCATCAGACTGATGGGGCAGTAGTTCCCAGGATCCAAGGTGGATCTCCCCTTGTGGAGTGAGATATCTGTAGCTGTGCAACACTCAGTTGGCACAAAGCCTGAAGTGAGGCCAGTTCATTTTGTAGTTCATGTAATACATAGCCTTTGATGTCATCTGGTCCCATGGATGCTGTATTCCTAGCTTTGGAGAGTGCATTTTTTGCCTGTGTGGCCGTTATTACTGGAATTTGGCAATCTTCCGGTATTGAGATGGGCCATTTAGGGGGGGGAGAGGGGAGTGAACTTGGCACTGAATTGATCTGCCAGGATATTGGCAATATCCTTGTGATCAGTATATTTAATGCCATTCTGTTGTAGCTCAGAGCAGATCTGAGCATTGCCATTTAGATTCTTGACATAGTTATAGAATGCCTTGTGGTTGTCTTTGGAATCTTTGGCAATTTTATTTTCATAACTAGCTTTGGAGGATTTTATGAGGGATCTCAGCTTCTTACTGAGGCTGGTAAGGGAGTTTTTTGCATCCTGGGATTTTCCTCTTTTCTACAACAGTTTCTTCCTTTTGTTGTAAAGTTTGTTTATGGCAGGGGACCACCAGATTGGCTTTATTTTTTTGGAGGAGAGCATCTTGGTTCTATTTGGGATGGAACAACTCATGCATGAGTGGATGTGCTCATACAATGCCTTAGTGTAGGATTCAGCAGTCAAACTTTCAGTTCCCATCTGCATGGGTGTCATGAAGTTTGTCACTTCTGACTTGAGTAGCATGAAGTTGGCTTTGTAGAAGTTTTTTATGGAGGTTACCTTACTGGGGGGTGGGGGTGGGATGTGGATGTTAAGGGTGATTAGCTTATGATCAGAACTGACCAATGAGGGGGTGACCACTGGTGTGGAGCTTCAATTTCCCATGTTGGTAATGACCAGGTCTAGGATACTGAAGCCACTGGTGGGACTATGGATCAGTTGATCCAGGGCATTGGAATTTATGAATTCCAAAAACTGTTGGGCAAAGGTGTTGGTACACGAGTAGTTTTCCCAGTTAATGGCAGGGTAGTTGAAATCACCCAGTATTAGGGTGTTTGGTTGTATCTTAATATTTTCCAGTATGTTTAGAAAGGTATAGTGAGAATTGTGAGGCATGGTGGGGCATCTGTAGCAAGCTACAGTTTGGATTGCAGTCTTACCTAGTGTTAGTTGCACCTGGAGAATTTCAGATGCATTGTCTTGGGCAACTAGCCTGGTGGTGTGAATATCCTTGGTGAATATTGACACTCCTCCACCTTTAGTGTTTCAGTCCTGGTTTGGTGGCCAAAAAGTGTGGTAAGAATTATAGCTGGGTATTGCAGGGGTGCTCTCTGGAGACTTGAACCAGGTCTCAGTTACTACACAGATATCAATGTTCTCCATTTTTAGGAGTGCCTCGAGAGAGTGCATTTTGAGGTTTAGACTTCTATCATTGAGTAGCATTACCTTCAGAATTTGCATGCTTGTACCTGTTACGGTGGTGGTTTTGTCCTTTGAACTTTGCCTAAAAAAGGCACTATAGGGGTGGCAAGAACCTTAGCCAGTAATTTGAATCCCAGGGGCAACAGGTGCAGACCATCTCTGGCAAAGCATTGTGGTCTGTCAATCATGTCGTCCCAGGCAGACAGATACTAGATCCCCTTTGAATGACACCAGAAGCTTAGCCAATTGCTGAAGTCAATCATTTTGTCCTTATATTGTGGTTTCATTCTGGACGAAGGCAGGATACTACTCAGGGCTAGGGTCATACCTGCCTGGGCCACATGATCTGAGAGCTCTTCCATGTCTCTTTTCATGTAGTCCAGGGAGGTACGTCTCAAGTCATTCACTCCAACATGGACAATGACAGAGTCATATTTGTACTTGTTGTGGAGTGACTTGAGTGCATGCGTTATGTGGCAGATCCTGGCACCCGACAGGTAGCTGACTGTAATTTTCTCCTTGTTCAGCCTGGTGAGTGGGACATCAGTGTGCCTGACTATAGAGTCACCTATGACTAAAGTGTTAGGTACGCTGTCTTGTGTTATGGGCTGATGCTGGGTGGCACACTGGTGTTGTGAGCTATGTAACACTTTGGTTGTGACTGGTGTTTGCATTTCAGATTTGGAGGTCCTTGTTGCTTGGGCAGGTTACAGTTAAGGGCCTCCGCATATGTGGATTTAATGTTGCTATGTGTGGGTGTTGGTAGTGTGCGTTTAGAAGAGCTACGTGTTGCTTGAGGTGTAGTGTGGATGTTAACCTTCTCCTCTTAACTGTCTAGCACAATCTTGGGTGGAGAGAGCTTTGCTTCCAGTTTGGCTATGTAAGTGCATCTCTCGCAGGTTGTAGTGTTGGGTGGTAGGAAGAGAGGGTTGTCTGTGTACATGAGGCAATTGCTGAATTGCCCCAGTATGCCAAGATTCACCAAGTGGACAGGAGAAATCACTGGAAGCTGACCCTTGGACATGCCTGGTTTGGTGCTTTTTTTTGGAAAGTACAGGAGATGTTTTCCCTTGCCTTAGCAAGGTACTTTGCAATTATAGGCTTAGTGCCTATGATTACTTTCTCCTTATTAACAAGGAGAGTTGAGTGCTTATATCAGTTTGAGGCTTCCTAGTGCTTTTCAGCAGGTATTAGAGCAAGTGCTAGTCACAGGGATGCTTAAAGGTAAGATGAAAAAAAATGGTTTATCCTAAACACTGCAGTATGCACTAGATAAGTTAGAGATGAAAGTAGGTAACTTAAGTTTTACCTGTCTAAAAAGTTAAGTTTTAGTGGAGAGTCACTATTTTTAAAACAGCAAGATAGATTGAAATGGGGTGGTCGCTTTTGTATTCTGGTACTATGGAATACAGCAGGATGGCCAATAAATTTAAATAGTTGAAGGGGAGTGATTTCACAAAATGATAATTTTTTGCTTACTCACACAAGCCAGTGAAAGCAGAGAGGAAATGAGATGTATGGTCAAATTAACATAAGAGGCAGGCAACTAGAAAGACAGTGGTATTTAAGAACATGACAGTAAGCGGGTGGGTGGGTGAGGAAAAAAATTCTGCCTGACTCACAATAGACAGAGCTGTGGTCTCTTTTGAAGTTTTAATATGCAGTTAAAAGCAGAATACAAGTAAAACACAAGGTAAAGAAAACAAATCACAGTATTCAAAATATAAAAAGGCAATAAAGTAATACAATATACAACAAATAAAAAGCAAACTAACCTTTCCTTCACAGCAAAGTGCAGCAGAGTCTGGTGAGCTTTTCTAGTAAAAAAGATGTTTCCTGCTCCACTGGTTTCTCCTTAATTTGGGTGTCCATTGCTCTATCCTGTTGTGCTGTTATCTGAGTTCAATTTTCTGCACTAAATCCTTCACTTGGCAGGTAATCCATAACCTCAGTTTCTGTTTCTTCAACTTCTCCATTACTAATCCTCTTTTCTACTTTTCCTTTTTGTTTTCTTATTTTTTTGTATTGTAAAAGTTTCCATATCTGGATGTATTTGCCTGTGTTTCTCTTCAAATATCTTTGGTGTTGCTGTTTTTGCATTGATTAATGTTGCTTTCTCCTTTGCATAAATAATGCACCATATTAAATGTCTTTTTCTTTCCTATCTCCATATTTCTTCTTCAGATGTCTCCTGCTCCTCTTGTGTCGCCTTTCTTTGAGGACTTGTTGTTCCATCCTGCTGTGATATAACCTGTGTTAGACTTTTGTATTACAGTGAATCCTTCACTTTACAAATATTCCATAACTTCAAGTTCTATTTTTTTAACTTCTACTTGACTAATCTTCTATTCTACATCCCCTCTTTATGATCTTATTTTTTATTGTGAAATTTTCCATACCTGTATGCCTTTGCCAGTATTTCTCTTCGAATATCTTTGGGACTGCCTTTTTTGTGTTGATTAATTTAGCTTTCTCCTTTGCATAAATATTGCACCATATCAAATCTCTCTTTCTTTCCCATGTCCATATTTCTTTTTCATACCCTTCAAACGTCTCTAAACTTTGTTCTTTAAATTTTCATACTTAGTAACTTCTTTTTCCAAACAGCACAAGGTTTCTTGATCTATATGTTTTTTTCATAGATCTGTTTTATTAATGAAAACAAATTTTTATTTGAAGCTTCTGATAGTTTTTCTTGTGGAACCATTTTTCTTTCCTCTAATTTCTCTCTTAATCTTTTTGTATATTTTTTGTCTGGAAATGTTGGGCTTCTTACATAAAAGTAACCATACTTTCTGTCTTATCTTCAATAGTCCACTCTGTCATCTGTATGGCTCTTTTTTGTCCTATCACTTTTTGGGATTTTTGTGGACTGCTACTTCCTTCTACAACGGGGGTGGGGGGCATCCTCCCCTGGGCCTGGTCTAGCTCCATTGTAGGAATATATCTGTGTCCTGAGGATTCTACACTGTCATTTTTTCCAGTCCTGATACCAGTGTGCCTACCAGGATTGGGCACTTTTTTTATCCTGGGCCTTGTGCATTCAGCCATCTTTTTTATTTTTTAACCTTCTTCTGCCCATGATATATGCTATATAAAATACAGTCTATATATCAGTGTCATCTTATTGTAAAAAACAGGGTCCTCCTCATGAAGGTACTCACCAAGACTTGAGGATGAATTCAATTTCAGCAACACTTTTCTCCTTTTGCTTATTTTGTTATCTTTCAATTTGGACTCCCTGTCTGTAGGTCGCCTGGTGGCTATGGATATCTTAAGATAATGCAACATATGTCTCATGTTCACTGACAGCCATTTAATCCTTAAAGTAACAGATATTGTATGTGAGAGGTGTACTTATACAATATCACTGGAGGCTAATCTCTCACATAGAAGCACACATCAGGTTGTCAAAACCACATAAACAATGTCCATCACACTTAGCACACAACACACACATAGACTAGTGCATGCTGTGTCACTTAAATGCAATCTTCCTAAACACCAAAGATCACCTAGACTGCTTGTGGCAAAGGTATTTCTCAGCAAATACAAAATCAATCAGCATAGGTTTGCCAGCTTTTGTTAAGGCGAAAACCTGACTTAAGTCATGCCCCCTTCAATCATATAACCCCACCCATGTCCCACCAATTTTACACCTATTTTGTGACATCATCATCACATCATCTGAGGGAACACCCTCTTTTTCCATTTGTGGTGCCTTTTTTCTGCGGATTTACTATGCCTTTTGTAACAAAAAAAAAACATAGTAAGTCCGCATCAAAGTAACAAAAACAAAGCAACACAACGATAAAAAAGAGGGTTGGAATCACCAAAGCATACGAGGTGGCGGTCTTTAGAGTAAAACCAACAATGTTCAAAATAGTGTTAGTTAAACTATGCTCGCATGTAATAATCCACGTTGAAAGATGCAACAGTTTATTTATAAGCAAGGTACAAACAAGACAAATCATGTTAAACACTCAAAGCATTTTTCGTTCGGACCTATGTCCGAACTTCTTCAGACAAACACTGGTACCACAAAGTAACTTGGTTTAAATAATACATAAAACACTACCTTGTTTGGTAATCAAGCAATCAACACCGCTTAATCAATCTAAACAGTTCCAACAAATTAATTAAACCAGTCCAGTTCTAGATAACAGGGCAAACATCTTTACATTAAATTGACAGTATGTGTTAAGAGTGTATTAAAAATGTTTTAAAAATACAACAAGAATAGTAAAAAAATGAATAATAATAATAATAATCATAAAACGCAACCATTGATTCAAAGGACCCACTATGTTTTTAAAGCGTAATGTGCTACTTATGCTTCATTCAAATTGGAAACAAACTCAAACTACAAAACATAACTGCAAGCCACTAGGTGAAAGTTCAGGTGTCCAAACGCAGAGGGGTATTCGTTTAAAATGAAAAATAAAAAACATTTGATCTCCATAAGTTCACCCATTTTAACACTGACAGTGACAAAACATGTTAAATGTACATATGAAAAAGTAATAAGATTATGAATAAATAACCCCAGACTTTCTTTCATCTCGACATACCTAACAAAATACTAGTAACCAAACCTGTGTTTACAACTATCCACAGTTTCATAGAGTTGATAAACATATGAAAATATTAAAAAACTATGCATATGTGTAAACCAAGCACTATATCATGTTGTTATTAGCATGTTGTTATACTTTAAGAGTTTTTTTAAAAACCTTTAACTATGAAATCAAATCATATTGTATAATATCCCCAAATATGAATCTATGAATAAAATATATTTAATATTTAAATTCATGTTTACATCATAACTATTGTGTTATATATTAAAAAATAATTAAAATTAATTAAATTAGTTGGCCCCCGCCAACTTTATGAAACTTTAATTACCACTTTTAATAAATTTATCTTAATAAACTATTAAGTTTAAGTATACATGTAAATGAACAAACCTCATTGAGGCCTGGATCCTTGCATGCCATTAGACGTAGTTGCCAACCAAGTTCCCTCTTTTCTAGTTGGAGCCTTAACAGATTTTCATTAACAAGGTTAGCACTGTCAGTCGTCACTTGGTCAATAACCATAAAATCAAATGAATGGCCTTCATTGTGTTTACAGTGTCTTGCGAGAGCGTTTTCATCTTTGTTTTTACTGATAGCATAAATGTGTTCGTACACCCTATCCCTCAAACGCCTGTCCGTCTTCCCGATGTAAAATGCCGGGCATTGTTGGCACTGTGCCAGGTAGACAATTCTTCTACTGTTACAGTTAAAATGTTTCCAAATCAAAAAAGTTTCTTTACCAATAGTAAATGAATCAATAGTATCTATATATGCACAGTACCTACATGCCCCGCATTTCTTAGTGCCCCCTTTACCCTTAGTTCTTTTTGGTTTCCTTTCTAATAGTTGTTTCATGTTAGTGCCCCTCCTAAATGTAATGGTAGGGCCATAGTTAAAGATTTGTGTTAGTTCTTTATCCAACGATAAACAGAACCAATACTTCCAAACTATCTTAGAAATTTCAAAGGCTTCTGGGCAAAAAGTGAAGGTGAATGAAGTCGTAAAATTCTTATTCCCCTCTATCGGTTCAACCGTGGGGGCCACTGAACTATTGAAACCTTCAATACTTGAAATATCAGTCCTACTATCATTAGGCTGATTGGGGTAGTCAGCTACATCCTGTATTCTCAATATTGCCTTGTACACCCCATGTTTCCTTTTTAGAGTAACTTCACTAAATATTCCTTCTAGGAATGAGTCCGGGTACCCTCTATGGGAAAACATTGAATATAAATTCTCACAGTCTTTTACAAAATCTTCCTCAAGCGTGGTCATCCTGGCCGCCCTTACGAGTTGGCCTTTCACCACTGATTTCTTTTGGTGACGAGGGTGGGAACTAGAGAAGTGTAGGTATGTATTGGAAAACGTGCTTTTTCTATAGATTTTAGATGAATAGTGTCCTTGGTTTTTGCTAAGTTCAATATCTAAGAAACAAATATTATTTTTCTGGAAATTCATAGTAAACTTAAGAAACTCTGTGGTGGAATTAAGAAATTTAACTAATTTATGAGCCTCTACCTCTTCCCCTTTCAATAAAATAAAAATGTCGTCCAGGTATCTTTTATACATATAAATGTTTGATTTCCAAGGACTACTCAATACATAGGACGTCTCCCAGTGGGCCATAACCAAATTTGCAAAACTTGCACCCACTGGGGACCCCATTGCTACACCTATTTTCTGTAAAAACAACCTGTCCTCAAAAGATACAAAGTTGTTCTTTAAAATTACGTCCAGTAGTTGTTCAATTAGACTACATTGGTCACTTGTAGCTCCCTTTGATCCTATAAATTCGACCACCCATTGGATACCTAAGTCTTGAGGGATGCTAGAATAAAGTTCACACACATCAATTGTCAAAAAGTTAAGTGAACAATCAAAAGCTATATTCTGCATACTTTCCAAGAAGGACCATGAGTCCTTCAATATTTGATTTTCATTATCAACATATTTTTTAAGTATCGAATCGACCAGTTTAGCAGCAGGATAAGTTATTGATTGTCTTGCATCAACAAGTGTCCGGAATGGTGGATTTCCTAGATTTTTATGGAGCTTCAGGATCCCAAAAATTTTTGGGATCCTAGGGGCCAGCATTGTTAGGTAATGATTTTGATCACTGTCGATTAGTCCATCAATAAATAAATCATTAATGTGCAGCTTAAGGTTATGGTAAGCTTGATTAAGCTGGTTCTTACTTACAGATTCATAGGTGTCCTTTTCCAATAACATTAACATAATTTTAGCATAATCGACATTGTATACAATTGCAAGTCCCCCTCCCTTATCAGGTTTCATAAGCCTCACAGGCAGGCTTCTGAAAAGGGTCAGCAGGTTCTTTTCTTCTCTAGAAATATTATGTTGTTGGTTCCTATGAGCTCTAGAGGCTATTTCTCTAAATTCTAATTCGCAAAGTTGTTCAAACATCTACAATAACACAATCAGAAAAATATTGTTCCTGGTTACAAGCCAAAAGCACGCTTGCTGTTTAAAATAACTAGTGCATAAAAATAAATTGTTCAAGCAAGCGGTGATCAAGTGAGATGTGCTGTTTCCTCGATAAAACAAACTTCCACTGGATACAGTCCAAGTAATGCACAAAACAAATTTATTGATTAAAATATGTTACGATAAGCGCTTTCACTAACTTGTAGCTTCTTCAGATCGTAAACACTAAGCATAAGATTCATGCGCTTTATATAGCTAATAGCATCCATAATAATCAGTTAATTGATAATTAAAAAATCAGAAAGGCACAATAATGACTGAACCTTGAATGATAAACATATAGTAGTATGTTATAGATAAAAAGTGATTAAATTACGAACACTACATCTAATATTAGACAGCAGCATAGAACTCATCCCCAACAAAGCATATAATAGTGTAATGCATACAAAAATAGCAACAATGCATCTGATATTAAACAATAGAATAAAACTCATCCCAGACTAAGTATTACAATATATAATATTCTCATATGTATAGGCTCTACTAATTAGACCAATCATTAAAAAGTATGACAATATGCATTTTATAAAATATTGGCCATGTCAAGTCACATTCATTAAAAACACAATAATTAAAAACAATTTTCTTTTAAGAACAACTTAAATTGGGAATAGCAGCATAGAATTTATCATATATTAAAATATTATCATGGGCATAAAAACAATAGAAATAATGAAGCCAACCTAAGTAATGTTTATTGTACTAAAACAGTTGACTAAGAATATATAAGTAACTGTTATATATTTATATCAAATATATCTGTATATATGTACATATGTTAGTTGAAAAATATCATATTCATGTCAATTAATTCAATTCATGTGAATAAATATTAAATATAAAATCTAAAAAATATATATAATAAATATATGTAAATAAATAATTAAATATAAAATGACTAAATAAATATATATATGTATATACAAAAAATATAACAGTTCATCTATCTTCATATATACAACTAAAAGTACTATGTATTATCAAGGATTGTATGTTATAATGTATGTATATAGTAGTGAGTGTATATGGATATATATAAATGGGGATATATATCACAAATATATTTAAATAGTAATGTAGTGAAATATTAAAACTTGATATGCCTACGTTTCTTTAAATGAGGTCTAATAGATGCTCTCTCATTTAGTCCGTGACCTTTATCAGCCCTAAGCATAATAATCCATCTACTCTCTCTATCTTCTGTATGATTCATTATATCTCCTCCTCTTGCATCTACATTGATTTTCTCTAAAACTCTAAACCTGAATGTATGTTCAGAGTTTGTTTGCATCACATGCTTAGCCAAAGCATTCTGTACATTGCCTTTCTTTATATTATAACAATGTTCCCTTATTCTATCGCGTAAAACCCTGTTGGTTTTTCCAACATAGAAACATGAGCACAATTTAAGTTGTTCTTAAAAGAAAATGTTTTTAATTATTGTGTTTTTAATGAATGTGACTTGACATGGCCAATATTTTATAAAATGCATATTGTCATACTTTTTAATGATTGGTCTAATTAGTAGAGCCTATACATATGAGAATATTATATATTGTAATACTTAGTCTGGGATGAGTTTTATTTTATTGTTTAATATCAGACGCATTGTTGCTATTTTTGTATGCATTACACTATTATATGCTTTGTTGGGGATGAGTTCTATGCTGCTGTCTAATATTAGATGTAGTGTTCATAATTTAATCACTTTTTATCTTTAACATACTACTATATGTTTATCATTCAAGGTTCAGTCATTATTGTGCCTTTCTAATTTTTTAATTATCAATTAACTGATTATTATGGATGCTATTAGCTATATAAAGCGCATGAATCTTATGCTTAGTGTTTATGATCTGAAGAAGCTACAAGTTAGTGAAAGCGCTTATCGTAACATATTTTAATCAATAAATTTGTTTTGTGCATTACTTGGACTGTATCCAGTGGAAGTTTGTTTTATCGAGGGAACAGCACATCTCACTCGATCACCGCTTGCTTGAACAATTTATTTTTATGTACAATAACACATTTTGAGGTGGATTGAAACTACTAGTGACCCGCAATGAATCAACATGGGAATTAGAACTACCAAACATAATGTTAAGATTCAACTTGCGAGTAAACATTTTGAGGTCAATTAAAAGTTCAACAATATTACAAGCCTGTGAAGGCACAAAGGTAAGGCCTTTGGCAAAAAGTTCAACCAGTCCTCTATCAATATGACACTCAGTATAGTTATAAATCTTAAAGTCTCCATCCTTGTTGGTCACAGTCTCAAACAGTGTTAATCCCACTGTTTGCTGGCACTATGTGTGTTGTACTGTCTCTTCGGGACAGTCGGTTGTTTTGGTTTCCAGTTGTCCCCCCTCCCCCCTCTGTAGTTTTTTGAGGGCCTTGGGTTGACCAGTCGTCACCTTCCAGGGGATCAAGGTTGGGGTTAGGATCACACATTTCTTCCACAACCACACCATGCTCCTCGGTCTCAAAATTCGAATCCACATTTTGACCAGTCCTTGGGTTACCCTGTCTAGTGTGGTAACCCCGTGATTGATTTCTCGATTTAGTGTGGAAAGTCGTGTTCGGTTGCCTTGACCGGGTTAGAGAACCAGGGGGTTTAGGGAAAGCCAAACCTTCCCTGTAGGCTTTCAGATCCCTATCAAGTTTTTTAATTTTAGTCGCTTTCAGTTTGACCATTTGTTGAGCTATGCTAGATAGGGTTCTACTGAATTCGAACTCATATCTATGATAGTCTAGATCGTCTTTATTTTCCCTTTCCAAAGTCGTTGTCTCAATGGTCAAGCTATCCAGCGCTATTTGATAGCGCTTGACCATACATTTTAAAATTACTAGTCCATGGTTGTTGTACAATTCAACCAACTCATTATAAAACTCGGACCCAAATTCAATGCCATTTGGGTACACAAAACGTCTTAAGCCCTTAGGGACTATTTTCTCCTTTATACACTTATTTAAGTAATTGAGCTCCAGTTGTGTTTTCTTAATTTTAAATAACTTATTGTCAAAAACTTTAAGCTTCTCCGCCAAAGTGGGGTTACTTCCAGTTTCAATTGAACTTGAGGCAGAATTCCCCGGGTCTTCCAAGTTTAATTCATCATTGAGCCAGTTCCCTGGATCAAAAAAATTGTTTGTACAGGTTTCGATCCTTGTGCTCCTTTCCCCAGCTTGACTACAAGGTGGCGTCCTTGATTTATTCTGAGATGCTCCCTGTTGTTGGGCTGGGCTCCGTTCAGTGTTATTAAAACATTTTGTACCATGTTGACTGTTTTGGGTCACGCTGTCAACCTTTTCGGTTAACCGATCTAAGCGTGCATTGATCAGCTCCAAAAGCTGTGTAAGATTACCTTGCATAGGGCATTCCCCTTCCTGCGTGTTCTCCATCCTCTATGCATGTAAACCAGCCCTCGAAGCAAACCAAGAACCAAAGTAACAAAAACAAAGCAACACAACGATAAAAAAGAGGGTCGGAATCACCAAAGCATACGAGGTGGCGGTCTTTAGAGTAAAACCAACAATGTCCAAAATAGTGTTAGTTAAACCATGCTCGCATGTAATAATCCACGTTGAAAGATGCAACAGTTTATTTATAAGCAAGGTACGAACAAGACAAATCACGTTAAACACTCAAAGCGTTTTTCGTTCGGAACTATGTCCGAACTTCTTCAGACAAACACTGGTACCACAAAGAAACTTGGTTTAAATAGTACATAAATTACTACCTTGTTTCATAATCAAGCAATCAACACCACTTAATCAATCTAAACAATTCCAACAAGTTAATTAAACCAATACAATTCTGGATAACAGGGCGAACATCTTTTCATTAAATTGACAATATATGTTAAGAGTGTATTAAAAATGTTTTAAAAATACAACAAGAATAGTAAAAAAATGAATAATAATAATAATAATAAAACGCAACCATTGATTCAAAGGACCCACTATGTTTTTAAAGTGTAATGTGCTACTTATGCTTCATTCAAATTGTAAACAAACTCAAACTACAAAGCATAACTGCAAGCCACTAGGTGAAAGTTCAGGTGTCCAAACGCAGAGGGGTATTCGTTTAAAATGAAAAATAAAAAACATTTGATCTCCATAAGTTCACCCATTTTAACACTGTCAGTGACAAAACATGTTAAATGTACATAGAAAAAAGTAATAATATTATGAATAAATAACCCCATACTTTCTTTCATCTCGACATACCTAACAAAATACTAGTAACCAAACCAACTATCCACAGTTTCATAGAGTTGATAAACATATGAAAATATTAAAAAACTATGCATATGTGTAAACCAAGCACTATATCATGTTGTTATTAGCATGTTGTTATACTTTAAGAGTTTTTTTAAAAACCTTTAACTATAAAATCAAATCATATTGTATAATAACCCCAAATATGAATCTATGAATAAAATATATTTAATATTTAATATTTAAATTCATGTTTACATCATAACTATTGTGTTATATATTAAAAAATAATTAAAATTAATTAAATTAGTTGGCCCCCGCCAACTTTATGAAACTTTAATTACCACTCAATAAATTTATCTTAATAAACTATTAAGTTTAAGTATACATGTAATTGAACAAACCTCATTGAGGCCTGGATCCTTGCATGCCATTAGACGTAGTTGCCAACCAAGTTCCCTCTTTTCTAGTTGGAGCCTTAACAGATTTTCATTAACAAGGTTAGCACTGTCAGTCGTCACTTGGTCAATAACCATAAAATCAAATGAATGGCCTTCATTGTGTTTACAATGTCTTGCGGGAGCATTTTCATCTTTGTTTTTACTGATAGCATAAATGTGTTCGTACACCCTATCCCTCAAATGCCTGTCCGTCTTCCTGATGTAAAATGCCAGGCATTGTTGGCACTGTGCCAGGTAGACAATTCTTCTACTGTTACAGTTAAAATGTTTCCAAATCAAAAAAGTTTCTTTACCAATAGTAAATGAATCAGTAGTATCTATATATGCACAGTACCTACATGCCCCACATTTCTTAGTGCCCCCTTTACCCTTAGTTCTTTTTGGTTTCCTTTCTAATAGTTGTTTCATGTTAGTGCCCCTCCTAAATGTAATGGTAGGGCCATAGTTAAAGATTTGTGTTAGTTCTTTATCCAACGATAAACAGAACCAATACTTCCTAACTATCTTAGAAATTTCAAAGGCTTCTGGGCAAAAAGTGAAGGTGAATGAAGTCGTAAAATTCTTATTCCCCTCTATCGGTTCAACCGTGGGGGCCACTGAACTATTGAAACCTTCAATACTTGAAATATCAGTCCTACTATCATTAGGCTGATTGGGGTAGTCAGCTACATCCTGTATTCTCAATATTGCCTTGTACACCCCATGTTTCCTTTTTAGAGTAACTTCACTAAATATTCCTTTTAGGAATGAGTCCGGGTACCCTCTATGGGAAAACATTGAATATAAATTCTCACATTCTTTTACAAAATCTTCCTCAAGCGTGGTCATCCTGGCCGCCCTTACGAGTTGGCCTTTCACCACTGATTTCTTTTGGTGACTAGGGTGGGAACTAGAGAAGTGTAGGTATGTATTGGAAAACGTGCTTTTTCTATAGATTTTAGATGAATAGTGTCCTTGGTTTTTACTAAGTTCAATATCTAAGCAACAAATATTATTTTTCTGGAAATTCATAGTAAACTTAAGAAACTCTGTGGTGGAATTAAGAAATTTAACTAATTTATGAGCCTCTACCTCTTCCCCTTTCAATAAAATAAAAATGTCATCCAGGTATCTTTTATACATATAAATGTTTGATTTCCAAGGACTACTCAATACATAGGACGTCTCCCAGTGGGCCATAACCAAATTTGCAAAACTTGCACCCACTGGGGACTCCATTGCTACACCTATTTTCTGTAAAAGCAACCTGTCCTCAAAAGATACAAAGTTGTTCTTTAAAATTATGTCCAGTAGTTGTTCAACTAGACTACATTGGTCACTTGTAGCTCCCTTTGACCCTATAAATTCGACCACCCATTGGATACCTAAGTCTTGAGGGATGCTAGAATAAAGTTCACACACATCAATTGTCAAAAAGTTAAGTGAACAATCAAAAGCTATATTCTGCATACTTTCCAAGAAGGACCATGAGTCCTTCAATATTTGATTTTCATTATCAGCATATTTTTTAAGTATCGAATCGACCAGTTTAGCAGCAGGATAAGTTATTGATTGTCTTGCATCAACAAGTGTCCGGAATGGTGGATTTCCTAGATTTTTATGGAGCTTCGGGATCCCAAAAACTTTTGGGATCCTAGGGGCCAGCATTGTTAGGTAATGATTTTGATCACTGTCGATTAGTCCATCAATAAATAAATCATTAATGTGCAGCTTAAGGTTATGGTAAGCTTGATTAAGCTGGTTCTTACTTACAGATTCATAGGTGTCCTTTTCCAATAACATTAACATAATTTTAGCATAATCGACATTGCATACAATTGCAAGTCCCCCTCCCTTATCAGGTTTCATAAGCCTCACAGGCAGGCTTCTGAAAAGGGTCAGCAGGTTCTTTTCTTCTCTAGAAATAATATGTTGTTGGTTCCTATGAGCTCTAGAGGCTATTTCTCTAAATTCTAATTCGCAAAGTTGTTCAAACATCTACAATAACACAATCAGAAAAATATAGTTCCTGGTTACAAGACAAAAGCACGCTTGCTGTTTAAAATAACTAGTGCATAAAAATAAATTGTTCAAGCAAGCGGTGATCGAGTGAGATGTGCTGTTCCACTGGATACAGTCCAAGTAATGCACAAAACAAATTTATTGATTAAAATATGTTACGATAAGCGCTTTCACTAACTTGTAGCTTCTTCAGATCGTAAACACTAAGCATAAGATTCATGCGCTTTATATAGCTAATAGCATCCATAATAATCAGTTAATTGATAATTAAAAAATCAGAAAGGCACAATAATGACTGAACCTTGAATGATAAACATATAGTAGTATGTTATAGATAAAAAGTGATTAAATTACGAACACTACATCTAATATTAGACAGCAGCATAGAACTCATCCCCAACAAAGCATATAATAGTGTAATGCATACAAAAATAGCAGCAATGCATCTGATATTAAACAATAAAATAAAACTCATCCCAGACTAAGTATTACAATATATAATATTCTCATATGTATAGGCTCTACTAATTAGACCAATCATTAAAAAGTATGACAATATGCATTTTATAAAATATTGGCCATGTCAAGTCACATTCATTAAAACACAATAATTAAAAACATTTTCTTTTAAGAACAACTTAAATTGGGAATAGCAGCATAGAATTTATCATATATTAAAATATTATCATGGGCATAAAAACGATAGAAATAATGAAGCCAACCTAAGTAATGTTTATTGTACTAAAACAGTTGACTAAGAATATATAAGTAACTGTTATATATTTATATCAAATATATCTGTATATATGTACATATGTTAGTTGAAAAATATCATATTCATGTCAATTAATTCAATTCATGTGAATAAATATTAAATATAAAATCTAAAAAATATATATAATAAATATATGTAAATAAATAATTAAATATAAAATGACTAAATAAATATATATATGTATATACAAAAAATATAACAGTTCATCTATCTTCATATATACAACTAAAAGTACTATGTATTATCAAGGATTGTATATTATAATGTATGTATATAGTAGTGAGTGTATATGGATATATATAAATGGGGTTATATATCACAAATATATTTAAATAGTAATGTAGTGAAATATTAAAACTTGATATGCCTACGTTTCTTTAAATGAGGTCTAATAGATGCTCTCTCATTTAGTCCGTGACCTTTATCAGCCCTAAGCATAATAATCCATCTACTCTCTCTATCTTCTGTATGATTCATTATATCTCCTCCTCTTGCATCTACATTGATTTTCTCTAAAACTCTAAACCTGAATGTATGTTCAGAGTTTGTTTGCATCACATGCTTAGCCAAAGCATTCTGTACATTGCCTTTCTTTATATTATAACAATGTTCCCTTATTCTATCGCGTAAAACCCTGTTGGTTTTTCCAACATAGAAACATGAGCACAATTTAAGTTGTTCTTAAAAGAAAATGTTTTTAATTATTGTGTTTTTAATGAATGTGACTTGACATGGCCAATATTTTATAAAATGCATATTGTCATACTTTTAATGATTGGTCTAATTAGTAGAGCCTATACATATGAGAATATTATATATTGTAATACTTAGTCTGGGATGAGTTTTATTTTATTGTTTAATATCAGATGCATTGTTGCTATTTTTGTATGCATTACACTATTATATGCTTTGTTGGGGATGAGTTCTATGCTGCTGTCTAATATTAGATGTAGTGTTCGTAATTTAATCACTTTTTATCTATAACATACTACTATATGTTTATCATTCAAGGTTCAGTCATTATTGTGCCTTTCTGATTTTTTAATTATCAATTAACTGATTATTATGGATGCTATTAGCTATATAAAGCGCATGAATCTTATGCTTAGTGTTTACGATCTGAAGAAGCTACAAGTTAGTGAAAGCGCTTATCGTAACATATTTTAATCAATAAATTTGTTTTGTGCATTACTTGGACTGTATCCAGTGGAAGTTTGTTTTATCGAGGGAACAGCACATCTCACTCGATCACCGCTTGCTTGAACAATTTATTTTTATGTACAATAACACATTTTGAGGTGGATTGAAACTACTAGTGACCCGCAGTGAATCAACATGGGAATTAGAACTACCAAACATAATGTTAAGATTCAACTTGCGAGTAAACATTTTGAGGTCAATTAAAAGTTCAACAATATTACAAGCCTGTGAAGGCACAAAGGTAAGGCCTTTGGCAAAAAGTTCAACCAGTCCTCTATCAATATGACACTCAGTATAGTTATAAATCTTAAAGTCTCCATCCTTGTTGGTCACAGTCTCAAACAGTGTTAATCCCACTGTTTGCTGGTACTCCGTGTGTTGTACTGTCTCTTCGGGACAGTCGGTTGTTTCGGTTTCCAGTTGTCCCCCCTCCCCCCTCTGTAGTTTTTTTGAGGGCCTTGGGTTGACCAGTCGTCACCTTCCAGGGGATCAAGGTTGGGGTTAGGATCACACATTTCTTCCACAACCACACCATGCTCCTCGGTCTCAAAATTCGAATCCACATTTTGACCAGTCCTTGGGTTACCCTGTCTAGTGTGGTAACCCCGTGATTGATTTCTCGATTTAGTGTGGAAAGGCGTGTTCGGTTGCCTTGACCGGGTTAGAGAACTAGGGAGTTTAGGGAAAGCCAAACCTTCCCTATAGGCTTTCAGATCCCTATCAAGTTTTTTAATTTTAGTCGCTTTCAGTTTGACCATTTGTTGAGCTATGCTAGATAGGGTTCTACTGAATTCGAACTCATATCTATGATAGTCTAGATCGTCTTTAATTTCCCTTTCCAAAGTCGTTGTCTCAATGGTCAAGCTATCCAGCGCTATTTGATAGCGCTTGACCATACATTTTAAAATTACTAGTCCATGGTTGTTGTACAATTCAACCAACTCATTATAAAACTCGGACCCAAATTCAATGCCATTTGGGTACACAAAACGTCTTAAGCCCTTAGGGACTATTTTCTCCTTTATACACTTATTTAAGTAATTGAGCTCCAGTTGTGTTTTCTTAATTTTAAATAACTTATTGTCAAAAACTTTAAGCTTCTCCGCCAAAGTGGGGTTACTTCCAGTTTCAATTGAACTTGAGGCAGAATTCCCCGGGTCTTCCAAGTTTAATTCATCATTGAGCCAGTTCCCTGGATCAAAAAAATTGTTTGTACAGGTTTCGATCCTTGTGCTCCTTTCCCCAGCTTGACTACAAGGTGGCATCCTTGATTTATTCTGAGATGCTCCCTGTTGTTGGGCTGGGCTCCGTTCAGTGTTATTAAAACATTTTGTACCATGTTGACTGTTTTGGGTCACGCTGTCAACCTTTACGGTTAACCGATCTAAGCGTGCATTGATCAGCTCCAAAAGCTGTGTAAGATTACCTTGCGTAGGGCATTCCCCCTTCCTGCGTGTTCTCCATCCTCTATGCGTGTAAACCAGCCCTCGAAGCAAACCAGGAACCAAAGTAACAAAAACAAAGCAACACAACGATAAAAAAGAGGGTCGGAATCACCAAAGCATACGAGGTGGCGGTCTTTAGAGTAAAACCAACAATGTCCAAAATAGTGTTAGTTAAACCATGCTCGCATGTAATAATCCACGTTGAAAAATGCAACAGTTTATTTATAAGCAAGGTACGAACAAGACAAATCACGTTAAACACTCAAAGCGTTTTTCGTTCGGACTTTAACACCCTGGGACAATAAGTACAATGACCTCTTTTTTCCCCTGGGTTGAATGATCAATTCTGAAACATCCCTATTTGAACTATGTATTTGCATTCATATTTGGTTTGGGTTGTATTTATGCCATCGTGTTTTCAGCATGAGTATTGTTATATGTATATGTTAATAATTGTATGGACACTAGAGGGCGCCTCAAGACCACATTATAAAAGTGAGATATAATGTTAGGTGCGTATGCATCTGGTTCCATCAAGTTTGGTTGCTGAAGAAGGCTTTGGCCGAAACCGGTACAACCATGTTGGTGTACTGTGATATTGTTGATCATCTGTTATGCATTAAATTTTGAACATGCAGTCGGATACGATATATAGCCATGCACATGCTGTTTGTGCAGGGGTTATTTTGATGGTTTGTGTCTTTTGTCTCCTGCTGATGGCTTCTTCAGTGTGGCGTTTCTTCATGTTTGGTTTGTAGCAACTTGTGGTTTGCGGCCCTCTCGATTGCTTGGGTGGATGCGAGTACAAGGAATCGTTTTGAACTGGGATGTTTCATGCTTTTGGGAGTATTTGTGTCGACAAGCATAGTGGACCTTTCCCTCAAGTTTGTTCTGGACTTATTTTTTCATGGTGGGACAATATTTGTGGTTGATGAGGGTAATTGTATGCATACAGTCTTATATTTTTTTACTTTGGGACATTGACATTTGACTCACTTTCTAAACCATACGGTTTTGGGATACAAGCAACAGCTTTTTCATCTTTCAGTGACAATTTTGTTGTTGCTTGAATTTTAGGATCGTTTTGGAGATGCTTCTTGCTGGACATGTTGAAATTTAACATTGGAGGAGGTTTTGGACATTAACAATGTTTGCTACCTGTTATAACATTATGTTATTAGGGTATACTAATATATGTATTCTGATTAAAGTTTTATGCATGTTTTTTGTCAGCTCTTCAGGTGGGTTGGTTTTTGGGCTTTTTTAGGCCCACCAATCCAGTTGACATTGTTCTAGATTAGCATTTCTAACACTAAGGCTGTTTGTTTGACCGTTTGGTTTTACTAATAGGACAAATCAGTCCTTGGATATTTAGATTGTGCTATTCAAAATAATATGGTTTATTTGAAGGGGAATTTAATTTCATTTTAGTTTTTCATGCTATGTTTGACAACTGGAATGCAATAAGTGTGGTCTCCCCCTTCCCTCTATTTGTGGACTATTAGGTTTACCCTTTGTGCTATCTGTTAGTGTTAGTTATTTAGCTTCATTGGGGAAATTGTAGATAGATTGGTTATCAATATGGCCATAGACATGTTAATAACATGGGACAATGTTATTTTTATATGGTTTGATTGATTTATAACTATTGAGTGGTTGATTGATGCTTATTCCAGTGGGTGAGTTATTGGACTCTGGACAAAGCATACAAACATATAGGACTAATTATTTGTAGTTTCTGCCTTAGTAACACTGACCAAATGGATGTTGGTTACTGTCTTATTTAGAGATGGTTGTTGTTTTTTAATTGGTTTTGGCCCATTTTGGTTACGTAGCGATATATAGAGCCTAAGTGGACAAATACAGGCCTAATATGATTTTCCCTCCCCTTTTGATTTGGGGATGCATGTTTTTTGGCTATTATTGTACCTAGTTGGGCCAATGTATACCTGAGTTTGGTTAAGAGAATTATATTATATTATATATTGATTTCCCAATACTCAGGTTATGGAATATACATTGTAGTTTGAAAACATGATTTGGAGTTAAACATTGTGGACAGTTTGGGCCAATTAATACCTGGGGTTGGTTTAGAATTATATTTTATTATATATTGACTTTCCAACCCTCAGGTTATTAGATACATGTTGTTGTTTAATAACAAGACTTATTTTTAAATTTTGTGGACATTTATTGGCCTACACGTGAGTTTTGGTCAGTGATGGAATTGGCAACCTTTATTAAGGGTCTTTCTTCAGACTCTGAGGACCTGGGCATTTTTGGCCTGGGTTCAGGAAATATTGATGCTGTTCCTGGAGTCCAGGGCCCCACTCAGTATTGTAAATTGGCTTTTGCTAAGCTTACTAAGGATCTGATTACCCTCAGGAAAAATGTCTGGCACCTGAAGCTTTTTAGGGCCTATCAACGGAGCAAGATAGTTCTAAGGGGACTAAGAACCAGGTTACAGCCTATGGTGGCTGAGATGAGTGTCTTTTGACACAATGGGTAGAAGCTCAACAACAGGTCTCTATGACCTTTGTGAATATTTTGAGCAGTTATTATGAGAGGAAGGTGGAGGAACAAGCTGCCCATGTTTTAGTGGTTAGTAAAACAATGGATGGGTTTTCTACACTTTCATGTTATAAAGATTGTATTGATAAACTTGGTAAAGAGTTGTCTGTATTGGATTCAACTCTCAAAGAAAGAAAAATTAAGATGTTTCCCGAGATGTTGGAGATTATGATGGGGGAAGCCCTTTGAGGTGTGTCTTAGGGTTAAATTTGGCACGCCTGTTCACACCCCCAAGGGATCGAGAGCTGTACGGCCCAAATCTATTCTGAAAAAAAGAAATAGGGAGTCGACGCTTTCTGGTGAAGATTCATCTAATATGGACTGGGAGGATGGCCACACTGGAGTTTCCCCTGTTCTCAAGAAGAACAATTTTGAGTCAAGTCTGGTAAGGGGTATCCCTTTAGACACAAGTCCCGGAGACAAGGGGGGGAGGAAGCACCACAAACATCATGGGTCTTGGGGAAATTCTTCAAAATATGACCAAATTTTAGATACCAAAGTTAATAATGTGCATAATATTTCATCTGTCAGATTGGATGAACAACAAGTAGAGGTGCTATATAAGGGATTAAGCTTTGTGCCTGGTTTCTTTGTCCAGGAGCATTATTTTGCACAAGATGTGAATTTAATTTTTGTCGCAGTTTAAATTTAAAATCTTTTTTTCACAGCCCTGAGGGGAGTCAGATGTGTGTTTCTGAAATGAGAAAAGTTTGCTTCAGGTCCTCCAAATTCAAGCCACCTATGCTACCCATTGTACAAGTTTTCCAGAATGCTGTTCTTAGTGATTTACATCTGCATTTGAGTAAACAGGATATGGTGAAGGATAATTTGGACAAACAGCAGAGATTATGTTTAGAGAATCTTATTAATAATAAGGATATTGTCATTGTCTCTGCGGATAAGGGTGGAGCTGTGGTGGTTCAGGATTTGGAAGACTATGAAGCTGAGGGTTAGCATCAACTCCACAATAACACTCACTACCAAGAAATGATTGTTGATCCAACTATGAAATTTAAACAAGATATTGATCACTCCCTAAATCTGGCAGAAGATGAAGGCATTATTACAAAAGAAATATGTTATCATCTTAAGGTAGATCATCCTAAAAAGCAGTACATTTATTTCCCACCGAAGATCCATAAGGATCCCAATAGACCGCCCGGTAGACCGATTATATCAGGCAGAGGCTCTCTCACTGAGCCTTTGTCTAAATTTCTTACTTTATATTTGAAACCACTTTTGGTTTTTATACGTTCTAGACTTCAGGACACGACCCAGTTTCTCTCTATCATTTCCGATATGCAATTGGAATCGGACTGGCTCCTATGTACATTGGATGTCACCTCCTCGTATACCAACATCCCCCATTGGGCGGGATTAATGGCCTTGCAATATTGGCTGGATAGAGCCAATACATATAAACCTGGTTTTAATATGCTTCTTGTTTGCATGGCAGAAAAGGTCCTGACTCATATCTTTTATTTTAAAGATAGATGCTTTTGGCAACTTCAGGGCACTGCTATGGGGGCATCTTTTGCCCCCATTTATGCGGACCTATGTATGGCGTATGTGGAAGAACAGTTGATATATGATACGAGTCACAATGTCTTTAGCAATGAAATGGACATATGGAGAAGATATCTTGATGACTGTTGGTTGGTGTGGAGAGCAGATGCAGAATTCCTTATGGAATTTTTGGAATATTTGAATTGTAATATGTGGGATATTGAGTTTAAGTTGACCTATTCTAGATCTGATATAACTTTTTTGGATGTGTTAGTTAAAAGAACGGATTTGGACACTCTGGAGAGTGAAGTATTCAGGAAATTTCCACAATTCAATACCCTATTACATGCTACAAGCTTCCACCCCCAACATGTCATCAAGAATATTCCAAAGTCACAATTTCTTCGTATCAAAAGGATTTGTTCCAGTTCTTCCACATACGACTTTTATAGAAGTGATCTTATATCTAAGTTCAGGAGCAGGGGGTACCAAGGGGGTAATATCACTAGAGCCAGCCGGTTTGCTAATCAACAGGATAGATCTGAGCTATTGTCATATCGGGTTCGAGATATGGAAAAATCACAGACACTCAGATTAGTTACAACTTATGGGAGAAACTCTAATAGTTTTATGAATATCATTCATAGACATTGGCATCTATTAAGATCGGATGATGTTCTGAATAACTACATTGGGGATCAATGTTTCTATTCATTTCAGAAGGGGCGGTCTTTGGGATCCCTATTTAGTAATTATAAAAAAGTTTATCAAAAGGGTTCACGTTCAATTATACAAACCAGTTTGACTGGCCAATCAGTATTGGGTTGTTATTCATGTGGTCATTGTACTTATTGTCCCAGGGTGTTAAAGTCTCAGAGCTTCACTTCACATAATTGTCCACATGTATATAATGTCCCATTTTTTGCCAATTGCAATACTACTTGGGTTATATATTTAGTCCAGTGCAATTGTCGGGCATTCTATGTTGGACAAACATCCCGTCCTTCTAAGATAAGGATTGGGGAACATCTGAGTGATATCAAAAATAAGAAAGGTTCCAGTTCTTTATGCAAACATATTTCCAAACATTCAACAGGGATTTTTAGTTTTATGGTCATTGACCATATCAGGTTTAGGAATAAAGAAGCCCATATATTACATGAAATATTGATTAATAAAGAAAAATGTGGATTATCAAATTGGAGGCTCTTTTTTCCCCTGGGCTGAATGATCAATTCTGAAACATCCCTATTTGAACTATGTATTTGTATTCATATTTGGTTTGGGTTGTATTTATGCAATCATGTTTTCAGCATGAGTATTGTTATATGTATATGTTAATAATTGTATGTACACTAGAGGGAGCCTCAAGACCACATCATAAAAGTGAGATATAATGTTAGGTGCGTATGGTTCCATCAAGTTTGGTTGCTGAAGAAGGCTTTGGCCGAAACCGGTACAACCATGTTGGTGTACTGTGATATTGTTGATCATCTGTTATGCATTAAATTTTGAACATGCCACAGGAGTCGTGTGCTTTTTTTGTTTTCTTTGGTCGGATACAATATATAGCCGTGCACATGCTGTTCGTGCAGGGGTTATTTTGATGGCATCTCAATCTAAACATACACAAAGTAAATAAAAAATCATGACAAAAATCAGGAAGTGTAATTCACACTAGGTAGCTAAGAGGGTTAATTTGGTAAAATAAAGCCAACTTTGATGTTAAAGTAGCCATCCAGTCAAAAGACAACCCATAAGGCCTTCTTCAGCTATCCTTCTGGCTTTTTGGGTTTTAAGCAGGAGATGTCAGAAAAGTTACCACAGGGATAACTGGCTTGTGGCGTCCGAGCATTCATAGCGATGTTGCTTTTTTGATCCTTCAATTTTGGCTCTTCCTATCACTATGAAGCAGAAATCATCAAGTGTTGGATTGATCACCCACTAATAGGGAACATGAGCTGGGATTAGACCATTGTGAGATAGGTTAATTTTACTCTGTTGTGATGATATGTTGTTGTGATAGTAATCCTGCTCAGCACGAGAGGAACCGCATGTTCAGACATTTGGTGTATGTGCTTGGCTGAGGAGCCAATGGTGCGAAGCTACCATCTGAATAGCTCTAAGCCAGAATCCCACATAAACTTCAAGGGCAGCACACAGCAATATGCTGAATTAATGGTTAGTGGTGCCACTTCCACTGAGCCTGGTGATAAAGCAAACCTGTTGGCAGACAAATTCAGTTCCAGTTTATCCCCTGCTCACCTCCAGCCACCTCCCCATGAAATACTCTCGAACATAACCCTTCCAAAATGTATCAAGAGAGCATGTTTGATTTTGCTCACTAAAGCCAGAAACACAACCTCAGTGGGCCCTGATAACATCCCAGGAAGCCTCCTGAATAGTCTAAAATATGACTTATCTGAGCCACTGGAGTTACTTTTTAACTATAGCCTAAAAACTGACTTTGTGCCATGAGAATGGAAGACTGCAGTGGTCATCCCCCTTCATAAGGGAGGGCCATCAACAGATCCAGGAAACTACAGACCCATTAGTCTGACTAATTTACTTGCAAAGCCATGGTAAGAATTAACATGGAAATGATCTGCAAAGACATAGGAGATCTCCAGACACTAGATCTGTTCCAGTTTGGCTTTGTCTAAGGAAGGTCATGGCTACTGAACCTGATGGATGTCTTAGAAAAGGTAAACAAGGCAATGGGCAAGGGTAAAGCAGTACATACTGCATACCTTGATCTGGCTAAGGCATTTGATACAATGCTCCACAGAGGTATTGTTAACAAACTTGTGTAACTAGGTGTAACCCCTTTATAACATGTTAGATATCCAGCTGGCTCATGTCTATAGGAATCAGGAGGTTAAGATCAGTGAGGTCACCACCACAAAGAGGCCGGTCACCAGTAGACTCCCTCAGGGCTCCATGCTGGGTCCACTCCACTTTGGCATCTACTTTTCAGAAGTCAAAACCAATGTCAAAGGTCTCTGGCCAACCAAGCTCACAGATGAGTGCAAACTGGGAGCAGTCATAGTATCCCACTAAGATGAAAAAACCCTATAGGAAGGTCTAACACAGACAAACGACTGGTTACAAAGCGACAACATAAACCTCATTGCCAAGAAATGCATTATAGTAATGCATTATAGTAACTTCTTTGAAGACTGCCACCCCAGGAATCTACACCATCAATAAAACACCCCTAGGAGTTGACTCACTAATTAGGGCTGTGGGAACTCATGTAGACAGTAACCTAGCCTTTGACCAACATGCATCCAAGGTAGTAAGAAAATCCTTCTATGTTGCTCAACTTATAAGTAAACACTTTGCATTTAGGTCCAGGGAAGTCATCACACCACTGTACTTGGCCCTCATTAGATCCATCACTGAGTATAATGTCCCCTTCAGTATGTACCTGAACAGACACATGCAGCAAGTGGAACATCCACAAAGATTCCCCATAGAAAGAATACAGGGAGGAAACACATGGTCCTATATAAATTGCCTCAAAGCCCTATCTCTGTACTTGGTGTTGTACAGACTACACAGAGGCGACTTATATCTGGTGTACAAGGCATCCCTGAACCCAACTCTGATGAACCTTTTGCACATCTGCAAACAAATAGCATCAGAACTGCTATATTGAAAGACCTCCATTTTGCTTGTGACAGAAAAAGGGCATGTCAGACAATTTCCTTTCTCTGGAATATGCTTCCCATCCATGTGAAGCAAAGTCCCTCTCTTACCATATTTAAGGATAACTTGGACCAGTGAATGGGAAATTGTAAATTCACCCCGATCTGGTGCTTATGTCTGTGATGGACAGAAGAAGCCAGTAAGTCATGTCAAAGCCCAAAGTCACCCCCTACAAAACGTTTTAAAACATAAAATGTATTGGTCATATTTTGATTGAATGGCTAGACTTATAAAAGCCCTAGTGGTTGTTAGCCTAATATATACCTATGAACCTATGACCATATATATATATATATATATGTGTGTGTGTGTGTGTGTGTATATATATATATATATATATATATATATATATATATATATGGGTCTACCTGACATGGTCGACAGTTATATGGTTGACAGTTTATTTGGTCGACAGTTCATTTGATCGACAAGCATTTTAGGTGGGGGGCTTTGCCCCCCACACCATCCAATGTGGGGGGCTGTGCCCCCCACACCCCCCCTAACTATTTATATCAACTCCAGGGTTGCACAACATTGGGGAAGGGGGCAAATCTGCTTGTCGACCAAATGAACTGTCAACCAAATGAGTGTCAATCATATGAACTGTCGACCATGTGAAGGGGACCCATATATATATATATATATATATATATATATATATATATATATATGTGTGTGTGTGTGTGTACAGACACGCACACACACACACACACACACACACACACGCACGCATGCACGCACGCACGCACGCACGCACACACACACACACACACACACACACACACACACATATATATATATATATATATATATATATATATATATATATATATCTACTTTTAAAGCTTAAAGTTTTAAATCTTCAAATTTCTTATGTTTGAGACCATAAGATCAAAGTTTTGAAACTTTGAATATTTGAAAAAAAAAAAAAAACATTTTTTACATTCTTTCAGGTGGGAAACCCCCCTGCTCCCTCCACCCCCTAATAACTAAATATACCAACTCCAAGATCACACTACAGTGAGGAAAATGGTAATTTTCCCATTCCAAGGTGTACAACGATCTTCATTTATCACATAGTCAAAGTTTAATAACTTCGAACATGGAATATTTGAACCATTATGTTCGAAGTTAAAAAACTTCGACTATGGATAAAAAACAAAAAAAGAAAAGAAAACAAAATAAACTGTTTTAAGCAGAGGGGCAAGCCCCCCTGCATCCCCCATGTGGTGGGGCTGCACCCCACACACCTCCCACTACTTAAATATACCAACTCTGAGATCGCACCACATTGAACAAAACGAAAACATCCCCTTATGGATATTTCCGTTGAAATGATCGAACTTCTGCAAATTCGAACTTATGGTCTCGATCATATGAGGTTCGAACTTGCAGAAGTTTGAGTATCTGATAGGAACCTTATATATATATATATATATATATATATATATGGGAACCTGTCAGATCGAAGAAACCACACTTCCCCAATGACCAGATCACCGAGACCACATTACTGACAGAGGAGAACACCAACAATGGTGAGTAGTGTGGAACAGGATGTATTCCCATTTCCGCAATGTGGTGCGATCTCAGAGTTGGTATATTTAAGTAGGGGGGTGTGGGGGGCTTGCCCCCCTGCTATGCACATTACTTTTTGTTTTTTAGTTGTATTGCGGAAACGGGAATACATTCTGTTCCGTAATACTTATACTTACAGTTGTCGGGGATGTGTGATGTCGGGGATGTAGTCTCGGTGATTTAGTCATCAGGGAAGTGTGGTTTCATGGATCTGATATGGATCTATATATATATATATATATATATATATATATATATATATATATATATATATATATATATATATATATATAAATGTGTGTGTGTGTGTGTGTGTGGGTCTACTTCACTTACCCAAAATCCCACATAACCGACATGCAAAACACCGAGCTGACAACACTGACATTGCACAATACCAAAACTGCACATACCTGACACACACACAATACTGACATGTCAAAACCCCGACACACCTCTGTAAAACATACAAACAACAACACACACAAATAACATAGAAAAGAAAAAAACACAACACTCGACATAAAACTACCTAGTTCCCATCACTCACATCCTGCCCACCATCTACATTAAACTAAAGCCTTACCACTAAAACAAAGCATACACTACAAATAAAAAAATCTAAGACACTTGCCTTCACATTCCACATTCTTGTTTCAGCCCCCCCCCATACTCCCTGTAACTTAAATATACAAACTCCGAGGTCGCACTACAACATCCACAAGAGTGGATTTCCTGTTCCACTCAAGTTGGACTGTCGATCATTCGGAAGTTGGCATTCTGACGTGTTGGTCATCTGACATGTCAAGCTTTTGGGCTCAGTGTTTTGTGTGTCGGTTTAGTGAGATTTCGATAATCTCAAGTAGACCCATATATGTATGTATATGTACACATACTGTACATACTTACATAGATGCAAGATATGTCTACTGTCATCATTAATCCTCTTTTTCCTATTTTCACATGGGGTTGGGACGTCAAATCAACATTAGTCCCAGTTACCAAATCACCTAGAGCTACTGTATGCAATGCCAAATGGCTAGTAAAGATGATATAATATACGGAAATAAATATATAATGAATTGTATTAATACTTTTGCAATTATAAAAATCATTTAGTGTTAGTGGCAGACAACTTTTTGGCAACTGCAATTTATGATTGTAAATTTGGTCATCAGCATGGCAGGAGCATTGGAGAACATTTAAGTTAGTTTTAAACCTTTTGGATCAAAGCCTTTTTGATGTTTTTTATTTGGGAATTGTAGCTATTTTAAGCATATTTGTAAAACTAAGCATTTTATGTCCACTAATACTAGCAGAACTTTTACTATTAGGGGATTGATTACTGGGAGCACTAATTGGGTGGTATGTATGGTTACTTGGTATTGCAACACTTTCTAAGTAGGACAACCCTCAAGAGAGTATAAGGACAGGATTACACTGCATCCAAGTGAAATTAAATGCAGAAGGGATGTTAGTGCTGTTTGCAAACACTTTCTACAACATTCAGCAGCTATATTTACATTTTATGGATCAATAGATTTCTTATTGAAAGTGAGTCTTTTTGAGAATCATGAATAACCTGATTTCTTAGAAAATAAATAGATTATTAATTTGAGCTATTTATAGAACTGGATTGCATAAGTATTTTTGGTTTTATTTTGATTTTTTTTTTATAATGACCACTAGGTGGTAGTAAAGGTTTATTATTGAATACTATGAAAGTTTTAATTTTTATTTTATTTTGATTTTTTTTATAATGACCACTAGGTGGTAGTAAAGGTTTATTATTGAATACTATGAAAGTTTAAATTTTTATTTTATTTTGATTTTTTTTCCTGGGCTTGTCCAACTGGGTTTGTCAAAAACCCCTTTTGAGCGGAGGGCCAGGGAGAAAAGATCCAACATATTACAAACATTTTTAAGCAGGCATTCAGTAATACGCATGAACAGACATTAAGTAATACATATTAACAATTACACATACATTTACTAATTAGATTCCTTTCATATGAAATAAAGACAAATATTACTCTATAAAATATACTTATGCATTAGTAGATGTTGAAAAGGAAGTATATGAAGAGGTGCATTAGTGGGTCTGTCAAACAGATAAAAAAATCATGTGATTAATTGGCACTGTACATGTTACTCCCCAGGCTAGACCATATCACTGTTCTAGTGCTAGGACGGTGCTAGGGATAAATGACTCCTCCCTATGTCCTGTTGCCAGAAATCTGCTTAGTATCTAATGCTTGCTACCCAACTCGAGAGAGAGAGAGAGAGAGAGGAGAAAAAAAAAATTTTTTATATATTCACTGTTTACATGTTGGAATGTTCTGTTATATTGTACTATATACTGTATGTGCTGCATATATGTATCCTATATGTATATTACTATTATGTATCTTTAGATGCTGCTGTGTTTTCACTGTTGAATTGTATTGTTTGCTTGGAGCTTTTTTCCCTGGGCCTCCACTGAAAATGAACCTGCATCCAGTCGGACTTTCCCAGTTAACAAATGTAAAATAAATTAACGTTTAGAAATTCAAATAAATGGAGATTTGGTAGGGCTGGAAATGTTAATATTTTAGTTAAGTGGTGGGGTATTAAGTAGGCTTATTACATATATATGCTATCATAAGGTTTATATTAGATATATAGAGGTAGGGGTTGAGCACTCTCACAAAACTATGTAAAAGACTGTGAGATGGAAATAAAACTGAGATTTAGGTATTGGTGACGATTGGTTGTTGGGCATAGGATTCTAAATGAAGTGAATGGTTTGGCGATATGGCAAGCAGAAAATAGCAGTGGCATTTATCCTGGAGATATACAGGAACAGATCCAATGACATGGTAGGTGAAGTTTTAGTTGTGTGATTTTGTATTCGTAATGGATGTCAGTGGTAGTGGGATATGGTTCCATAATTTAGCTACACTATTTGAATACAGAGCATCACCAGCACTTTTAGATGATTTGGTTATACTGATTAGTTTAATTCATCATTGTATACATATATACATTCTTTTAGAATGATCACTAAATGACAGTGAAGTTTTATGTAATTGCTATTGATGAATTCTTTGTTTTATATTTTGAATGCTTAAATTTAATTCATGATTATACATCTGAAAAATACTTCTTCATTGATATGTATTTATATAGCTTTATTTGTGCTGATTTCTTTATGCACACATACTATTTTACTGTTTAGAATCCACGATTTGCTGTTCGGCATATTTCAGGTGATTTTTAAGAGGTTGTAATAAATTAATTACAGATTTACACTGAAGACTTCACTGCAAAACTGTTTGGTCTGTGCTTGTGTAGCTGCTTAAGTAAGTGAATAGCTAACAGATAAAAATGTGAAAATGGATTTTTGTACTTGGAAAGTGCTGCATTTTGCGTGGTTGATCATATGCCTTCTCTTGGATTTCATACACACAGACACACATGCATGGACACATATATGCACATGTGTGTGTGTGTGTGTGTGTGTGTGTGTGTGTGTGTGTACGCGCATATGTATGTATATTATATATGTGTGTGTGTGTGTGTGTGTGTGTGTGCGCGTGTGTGTGTGTGTGTGTGTGTGTGTGTGTGTGTGTGTGTGTGTGTGTGTGTGTGTAGGGGTGTATAGAGCAAAACCAGAAGAACCTTGACAAAACAGAGCTCTGTCTGTAAAAAAAGCAATTACAAACTTCCCTTCATAATAATCAAAATTAGAGATAAGCGAATGACTCCGTAAGGCCATATAAATGTTCCAACAGGGTTTTCTAAATGCGCATTGACCGACAAGGCTTTTTTAATGTATTCAGCCAGACTCCACTAACTGCAGACGAGGGGCAAGCATGTTCAGCCTCCAATATGTAGTCACTGAAGTAATTTCTTGCTGATTTGAACAAATCGATATTTCTGCCATTTAAAGCTTCAGATCCTGCATCCTGAAAGATAGAGAGGTTAGTACACAAGAAACAGCACATGGAACCACTCAAGCCCAAAAGTAATCCCTTTCTAAAAATCTTAGCATTGAAATGAGTAAAAAATAATTTTCACTGTGCTTGGTAACAGAATATGAATTAAAGCTATTTTATACAGAAATAATTTTTGTAGTAGTCTAAGGTATAGCAGTTACCAGATGGCATGCCTCAACTTAATTTAGTTTGAGAAAAATAATACAGTCTAGCTGTACTCTGTCCTAACGTCTGTGGTTTTAATTTATTTAAACTGGACCCTAATTGGTGCTATTTAGAATTGCACCTTTATCTTTTTAGCAATCTGTCTATTTGTTTTTGTGATAAATCTGTCATTACTTCTAAATTTTAAATGTAAAAATCCCAACTTGAGTTAAATTAAAGTAGGATTTGGCAGACGAGCATTTCATGGATCATGATTACAACCAACATTTGAGCAAAGTTAGGAATATGCACTTTGAAAAGCTACTTAACAATACTTAAGTAAACGCACAACTTTGATCTCAGTGCTAAACTATGATATAAATGAAATAAAAAATAAAGCACGGTATTGCAAGGACTGTTGCAAAAGGTTACACTATATTCATAAACCTACTTATCATCATACATTTTTATATTAATAAATAAACATATAATTATGAATAAAGTTTTATGTAGAAGAGAATAATGTTAAAATGCATTTTTGCATGCAACTGTATGCATTCCCAAATCTATCCATCCATCCAGCACTGTTGGCTTATATCTGTCTCTTGTAACTACCCGTGAATAGCTGCTACTATCTACAATGTTTACATGGCAAGGAATGGGAATAGATTTCCTGTATTTTTGACATACCACAAACACACACACGCGCACACACACACACACACACACACACACACACACACACACACACACACACACACACACACACACACACACACACAGAGACAAACACACACACACACACACACACACACACACACACACACACACACACACACACACACACACACACACACACACACACACACACACACACACACACACACACACACACACACACACACACACTCACATGTACATGCACAGACACACACAGCAATTTGCAGTCACCTATCACATATTTTTTGGTGAATGCCCATTGGGACACATGGAGGACATGCAGACTCTGCCTGAGAACCAAATTGCTGAAACTGTTTTTGTGGGTAGAATATGCTACCGATTGACTCACTCTGTCACCTGTACCTCATAATACACTTCTTTTAAATTCCCATTCCAGCACTGCATCATTTTACAGAAAAGGGGCACACCCTTTTATTTGCATTTATTTTATTGATTTTCAATATATTTTTACCTCCATGCCTATTAAACACTGAGCATCCCCTATCAGTTTTGGGTCCTTTTATCTTCCTATACCTGATATTCCACCGTGGAAACAAGAACTAACCAGAGGGTCCGTCATCTAGGCCGGCACAGAGATGATTTATGCTCTTGTCAACATCCTGGCACTGAGGGCATTTCTAGTCAAGCTGTAATTCCACTTCTGGGGTCTGATGTGAGCACCCACATCACAGCAGGACTTTTATTTATTTGTTTATCCTTTGTTGACTGGGTTAGTCCCACTAGGTTAGTGGCCTCTTTTCAGAGGAGACCATAGGTGGTATTTATATTACTCAGGGAAATTTAGCCAGGGTACTTCCCCTGCTCTTTTTGATAGGTGCTGTGGTATCTCAGTTTTACATTTTTCTGCACCCTCCCCATATTTGCATGTGTTTCTGTGTGATTTTGTGTGCACATGTGTGTGTGTGTGTGTGTGTGTGTGTGTGTGTGTGTGTGTGTGTGTGCGCGCGCGCATATGTATGTATATTATATATGTGTGTGTGTGTGTGTGTGTGTGTGTGTGTGTGTGTGTGTGTGTGTGTGTGTGTGCGTGTGTGCATGTGTGTGTGTGTGTATGTAGGTGTGTATAGAACAAAACCAGAAGAACCTTGCCAAAACAGAGCTCAGTCTGTAAAAAAAGAAATTACAAACTTCCCTTCATAATAATTAAAATTAGAGATAAGCAAATGACCACTTAAGGCCATATAAATGTTCCAACAGGGTTTTCTAAATGCGCAATGACCGACAAGGCTTTTTTAATGTATTCAGCAAGACTCCACTAACTGTAGACGAGGGGCAAGCATGTTCAGCCTCCAAGATGGAGTCACTGAAGTAATTTCTTGCTGATTTCAACAAATCAATATTTCTGCCATTTAAAGCTTCAGATCCTGCATCCTGAAAGATAGAGAGGTTAGTACACAAGAAACAGCACATGGAACCACTCAAGCCCAAAAGTAATCCCTTTCTAAAAATCTTAGCATTGAAATGAGTAAAAAATAATTTTCACTGTGTTTGGTAACAGAATATGAATTAAAGCTATTTTATACAGAAATAATTTTTATAGTAGTCTAAGGTATAGCAGTTACCAGATGGCATGCCTCAACTTAATTTAGTTTGAGAAAAATAATACAGTCTAGCTGTACTCTGTCCTAATGTCTGTGCTTTTAATTTATTTAAACTGGACCCTAATTGGTGCTGTTTAGAATTGCACCTTTATCTATCTATTTAGCAATTTGTCTATTTGTTTTTGTGATAAATCTGTCATTACTTCTAAATTTTAAATGTCAAAATCCCAACTTGAGTTAAATTAAAGTAGGATTTGGCACACGAGCATTTCATGGATCATGATTACAACCAAAATTTGAGTAAAGTTAGGAATATGCACTTTGAAAAGCTACTTAACAATACTTAAGTAAATGCACAACTTTGATCACAGTGCTAAACTATGATATAAATGAAATAAAAAATAAAGCACGGTATTGCAAGGACTGTTGCAAAAGGTTACACTATATTCATAAACCTACTTATCATCATACATTTTTATATTAATAAATAAACATATAATTATGAATACAGTTTTATGTAGAAGAGAAAAATGTTAAAATGCATTTTTGCATGCAACTGTATAAATTCCCAAATCTATCCATCCATTCAGTGCTGTTGGCTTATACCTGTCTCTTGTAACTACCTATGAATAGCTGCTACTATCTACAATGTTTACAAGGCAAGGAATGGGAATAGATTGCCTGTATTTTTTACATACCACAGACATACACACAAGCGTGCATCTTATGCTCAGGCACTAAAAAGCAATCTCCCCAAACTCATTTGCTTCTTGAAATAATAGTCTTAGAGATTTGACATTCTGCCCTGTCTTGTGTGTAGATCACTAGCCTCTTCCCAGTCAATTATCCCATTTGTTTCCCAACACTGGGGTGAGGTTAGACTGATAGAGGCCATCCGTTAGACTGTTACCAGGGATGGTTCAAATGTTTTGTATTTTTCTCCCCAGCCCTAGATGTATGCTCATGACACGGTGTTGTAGTGAGGTATGCTATGGATTGCAAACCCGTTACACTCCCTGACAAATGCAAAAGGGCCCTGCTCATTTACCCTCTTGCCTGCCGACTGCTCTTGTTCCAGTACTGCTAACTGAACTTAACTTGACTGAGTCATGATCAGGGCTGCATCCCTTTGCACCATGTAGCCAGGTACTGTGATAGATACAATAGAACATGTTTCCATAGAGTTGGAGCAAACATATAGATTATTATAAGGCATGTTTTAGATGGGCGTTTAGACCAAAAGTGATGCTTAAAATTTAAAAGTGCATTATTTTCTCAGAGATTTAAATTGCATGACAATTGTAGAGGATGAATGACAGTTTTTGTTCTGAATGTTCATGGAGGTCAACATTTATATTCATCTGGGATAAAAAGAAGGTCTGTAAGAGGTTAGTGTAAAATCTGAGTGGAAGCTATCATCTGCAGATTAAATTGCAGTGAATATTTCCACTTCATATATAAAAAACAAAAACTGCTGTTTTTGATAGGTGCTGTGGTATCTCAGTTTTACATTTTTTTGCACCCTCCCCATATTTGCATGTGTGTCTGTGTGATTGTGTGTGTGTGT